>NC_091117.1:32680000-32897500 GCF_040183065.1 Periplaneta americana
TGGACTACGGGCTTGTCCAACACTAGTTATAAATCGGGGGTACGCCGGGGCTCGAACCCGAATCCACAGGATTATAAGTCCAACGCTCTAGCCACTACACCACTGTGGCGGCTCTGTTATAACCAAAGTCGTAGCTCTGAGATAAGAATCTGGTCTCTTGATTCGAGGCCGCGCACGCCTGAGTTTCGAATCGTTCTTGGGTTGAAGAAATTTTCCTAAACTGTAAGGCTAATATCAGGTAATCCATGGCAATCGTTGGTTTCACATCGCTAGATAATCTCATAGTTGACACGGCGTCGTTAGAGGACTAAGGAACAGCTGTAGAATCCGTTAAAAAATTCTTTACACAACGCCTGTACCTTCATGACAGAAGGACGATAAAAGAAGATTGTATCGTAGTTTCGAAATTTCTTTTGTCATAAACATAACAGGACCTCAAACTCTGTACTGTAGTTACACAAAGATGAACTGAGCGAAATCGAAGTTCAAACACGAGGTAATTATTCTGTCTCTCTAACAGAGTCTTAAGGTAAACAAGTTCTTTGTCCCGCTGAGAGGACGCTTCTACGTCACAAGCATGTTGTCATGTTTTCAATGCAATGTTATTTACTATCAATCAACTTGTTATGACTATTGAATAGAGGGATAAAACAAACAGCTATGTGTTAGTATACAGCGGGAGTGAAAACTCACACATCGTACAGTGTGGGCACATGTTAAGGAAATAAGGGCCCATCCTTTAGCTTAGTCAACTGGCTGCTTCTAATTAAAGTGACAACAGTTCGATTCCGGTCACATTCTCCTAAATATAAGGGAAAGAGTTTAGAATTAGATTTTCTCCAAACACTTCGGTTGAAATTCAAAGCATTTCTTCATTGAGTCCCAGAATTATAGGCTGTTTTGGGAAATAAATTTCGTTGTCGAAAGTCTTTAAGGATTGAGTCTCTGAAGCATTTTATCCTCGTTCTTGTAAGAAATACGAATCAACAATCATTCTCACAGTACAAATCTGGCTTTCAGGTAGTAGCTCCCTGTAAAGCAGGTTTGAATAATTTCAAGGAAAAATTGTTCCGAGGCCGGGTATCGATCCCGGGACCCTTCGCTTAGCGCGCGAACGCTCTTCCGACTGAGTTACCCCCGGAACTATACACTATAACTATAATACATTCGTTACTGGAGGTACGTTAACAGAAATCCACAATTTAAATCACACAGTATTTGTGTGCACTCATAGTTGAGTTCTAGCGTCTAGTCAGCTCATTTGAGTCGTGTGGATACAAAGGAAAAATTGTGACGGTGCGTGTATAGTTCCTGGGGTAGCTCAGTCGGAAGAGCGTTCGCGCGCTAAGCGAAGGGTCCCGGGATCGATACCCGGCCCCGGAACCATTTTTCCTTGAAATTATTCATTTTCACAGTAGTGGAAGACTCTGATTGTGTGGTCAGCATGAGGTAGGACAAGATAGGAAAAGCAAGGGAAGATAGGCCTATAGCCCTTATGAGGAATTAAAATTAAATGCAATAACAAAAAATTACAGCTTTTCGAGAACAAGGACAAATTCCTTGTTTAACCGAAGAAATCCACAATTGTTAACAACAGTGGAAGGACCATGTAAAAAGACAGACTTTCAGAATTAGCTTGAGAATATCCTAGATCAAGAGGATACAGAGATCGGGAAAAGAACAAGACATCGCCATCATTCTTAACTTACTGACACAGACCACAGTAAGACGGGGTAGTTCATGGTGATGGTGAAAAATAGTAAAACAAACTTATTAATAAACGAATAAATTTTGCAGAGGACTGTAGGCTTGATAAAGTAATTTATCTCTCGTCAATATTGAAAGAACAATTTCGTCAAGACGTTCCCCACATTTTGCCTCTAATTTTAGCAGTATGAGTGAATAATGACATCGTTCTCTGAGGAAGCAATTCAGAGCTATTATTTTCCGCCCTAAACACAATATAAACAGGATATCCGGATAAATTATCCTCAGAATAATCCTTTAGCAGCTACTGATCGATTGACAGTATTTCTTAAATGTCTCTATGTCTAAAGAGATAAATACCACCCATTTCCGAAAAAAAATGTGTTTGTGTTATGTTTCCATTTTATTAACCATTAGATAGGCCTAATGTGTTAATCTGAGGGTGTAACATATGGAAGAGACAGCTTGGAATGTATTCGGAGGGCTTGAGTTAAAAATTATTTTGTTTTCGTGTACAGCGTGTAACAAAAATTTGTATACTCTCCTTTAAGAGTTTTTGTGCGACTATTGAACCTTTACTACGTCATAGTACTTTTGATCAATAAAACGGTACGGAACGACGTATTTCAATCGATCATGGCTGCTTATACTACAATTTTATCACCTCCCTAGCATTTTTTGCTTCTATTACCTTCCTAGCATTTTTTTCTTTGTTTACCAACAATGTACTTTCAATAATGTATTGTACCTTTTAAAATGATTCATGTTTACTTCATCTTCCTTAATTAAAAATTTTCTATCATTCATCTTGTTTATTTTTATTTTTTTTTATTTTACATGGTTATTTAACGATGCTGTATCAACTACGAGGTTATTTAGCGTCGATGAGATTGATGATAGCGAGATATATTTGGCGAGATGAGGCCGAGGATTCGCCATAGATTACCTGACATTTGCTTTATGGTTGGGGAAAAACTCGGAAAAAACCTAACCAGGTAATTATTACCCCAAGCGGGAATCGAACATGCGCCCGAACGCAACTCCAGATCGGCAAGCAAGCGTCTAGTCGACTTAGCTATGCCGGTGGCTTTTATCTTGTTTATATTATTTAGGTTATGAGATTATGGATAGTCACGTATCAGAGATTGTTTAATATTTATTGATAATTTAAGTGTAATGCAAATTTTTTAATAAAAACAAAAGTGAAACAACAAAGCCTTCTTGACTAGTAATCGTCCATAGAGTTCAATGAAAACTGCGTAACTAGTTGGCACAACTTGTAACAAGAGATCAGCTGATCATAACACACTACTGCCATCTAGCGGAATATTTGTAATGACGAGATGGTACAATAATACATTTTCAAGACAGCTTAGAATTTTAGTAAGTCAATTAATATTTTATTGTATTAGAATACTTAATTTCTTCTAATCTTTATATAGTCTACTTTCTTCTGATCGTGTAATATTCAATTAAATTCCACTCCAGTTTTGATTTTCTCTAGATAAATCAAAACATCTAGTGAAATAAATGTAGATAAAATACAAAACTACTTAACCTTTTTCCAGTTAAAATATTAATGTAGTTCCTTGAAATTAATTCCAAAGAATAATTGATTTCAGAACCGTAAATTATCAAGAACAGAACATTACTGTAATAAAGCAATAAGCCTATATATTTTAACGTCAAACTGTTTAATGGCCTAAAAAAGTATTATTCTTGTAAGAGCCGATGTCCCACACAGCACGTTCCAAGTAGTAAGAAGTCGATTTTAAAGTAGGTAAATTTAATATATTCATTGGAAGACCGTTGTTAAAGAGGGCAAAACTCATTTAGGGTTGTAGCATCAAACGATGATGACGATAATGATTAAATTTCATATTAGGCTATCAACGTTGAACGCGAATATTAATCTACCCGAATTAACAGATATTTTTAACACACCGAAACTTACTTTTATCCTCTTACACTCCTGTATTGTTTCTGAAGTGAAACGACTTAGCTACGTTTCTATTCAGGCTTTCGGGTTACCTTCGTTTGTTCATAATGCTCCGAGTCTACTCCCATTACGACAGTGAACGATGCATCGTTTGAAAGGTAAGAAATGTGCGTACACGCTGATAAAATCCATGAATAATCTTGAAAACTGTCAAAATGGCAGCCATATCAAAATCACCTAGATTTTCACATTCTCATCACCAAAAACAGTTAATAGTCTATCTCGTGACTCATTCAACAAAGACCTATTCTAACAAACCAACACTGTTTATAAATCGTTAACGAAGCCTAACAACACGCAGAGATTAAATTTGTTAAAAAATACCTAAAAAAATAGAAATACTTTCCATAATAAATTTTATTTTATAACTTCACAATGCCAAGACTAAATGCCGTATAAAAGCAAGAAAACTACCGAAAACGGGAGGAGGAGGCCGAAGAGGGCTTATAAAGCCGAAAATTTTCGAAAATAATAATTTGTGAAAAAATAAATAAATAAAATCTCAACTACAAATTTCTTTTTTTTTCATTTGCCTTTCCTATTTCAAGTAGCTACAACCTTTAAAGTCCGCAAGAAAAAATCGCCAACATTCAACTTGTTGGCGTGACTTCTTACGTGAAATTTGCGGTTCAGTCATAGCTTGAACCCTAAATTTTTTTGTTCTTCAGGGGATGAGAATATTCACCTTTACCTCGACCAATTTAACTAAAATCAAGAATCAGGAAAGCTTGTCAGGTTCGGAACAATTATGATATTTTTGTTAGCCTATAACTTGATTTAAATATGTTACGAAAACGAAAACTTGTTAACGATACCACTTCAGTTTTCTACTGTAGGCTTACTCCTAGTGTTACAAGAATAATTTGCTGCTTGAATATTGTTTCTATAAGGTTCAGCTCTTTGTATACACGCTACTAGGTCAAATGGAAAGCAGAGAGGTAGAGCTCGCATGCTTTTGTTGTCTTTGCGCTAGAAGAAGGTGCATACTTCCATTATCTTTGCGCTGTAAGAAGGAGATGTGTGCGGTTACCACATGACCCTGGAAAAGGGGCGGTATTCAATTTTTTAGGAGGCTGACTGAACTCTAAAGCCGTCCCGGAAGTTACGGCATGACGAAGAATTCCGCCTTAACTTGGGCTTCAAATAAGGATCTTCCAATCCGTAGTTTATATGCCTATCAAAAGTGCGAATTTGGTTCCAAATTTTTTATAAAGTTAGGTTCGGTTAAATTAAAAAAATCCCAAACCTGTTTTTATTTAACACTATAGTTACAGTTTGGAACAAATTTATACAAATTCGTGTTTAAAAGACGTAAGTTATGTTACTTACATTTGCCTTCCAGTAGCATAGTATTTATTCCACACAGCAAAGTTTATATGATATTGTCTAACAATTTTATTTTATTTATGATAAAGAATTTATCTTTCTTAAATATAAAACGAGTGTGTTTCTTGCCGTATGAAAGTCAAGTGTTTTTGAACCTGTGGTCTTACGTCACGTTGAAGCATGATTATAGACAGAGTCTCATTGTTTGTGAATTCTAGTGTTGCTTCTCAATTAGCAGGCGTATAAGAAAGAAACGACCAAAATTTTATCATCTTTGAAGTTACAAGAGGACCCAATTGCTATATATGATAAACTGTTTACTAGGCCTACATATTCGAAGGATTTCAAAACTTTGTTATACGCTTAGCCTACTACCCAAACTTCACTATGCTTCTCATATCAAAACATATTATAAAGCACCATACAAATAAAATTCTTGCTTTTGTGTTTGTACAGATTCCTACGTCATGAATTAGATGGCAATTACAAAAATTATTGTGATTTAAAAGTCCCACAACTCACGTTTTCAATTTTAATAGGGCCACTTGGATGATTTCTTTCTTTTCAGTTTTTAAAGGAAATATGAAGTACGAATATTTTCGTAGTAAAGTTTAATGATTTTCTGCCAGTATATGGGACCGGTGCCCACTCAGCATCGTGATGCATTTCGGGAGCTACGAACTGGAGGGATCATCGTGCTAACCATTCTAGTTGGATGATCGTCCACCTCTGCCTCGGCATGTGGCCGTGGGGCTAGTCGGTCTAGGCCCTTAAAGGACTGTAGCGCCACATATTATTATTATTATTATTATTATTATTATTATTATTATTATTATTATTATTATTATTATTATTAGAGCTAATGTTCAATGATATTTCTTATGATAAAAAATCAACCTTGCTCACCAGATCAACACATGGTATTACTTCCCTAAACTGGTGTCAGCACAAAGATGGATCTCCAGCTAACACAATACAAGATACCACATCGAAAGCAGACAAATTTGTATGTTAAAAGCAGAATTTTAACAGAAGACCGTATACATAACTTTTAATCAGCCTTAAGGCTGCGCCTTAACTCTTGTGTACACAACGGCCGTAATTTGTTGCTCCATCATCGGAAAATGTGCTAGTATGATAAAAACAGCGGTGTCAAAACATGTTTATGAGGAGAAGATCGTGTATAAATCAATGAAACTTGATGTAATACAATTTGTATTGTATAGGGCACAAATTGACTCTAAGAACGGCGTAAAAAAATCATTTCGCATCCATGATAACATAAGTATAAGAGACATTTTTTTTTGTGGCAATATATCAGTTGCAAGATAATTAATCTCAATGAAAGTAAAAGACAATTTCATTACACTACAATTCTCTCTTAGTTCTATTGCATACCCTGAAACTGTTTTAATTCTTGTAATGTGGTCAACAGTTAGTATAGAAAAGGAATAAGAAATTAATACAATTACTGTAGTGGTCATTTCAACCTCACTCTATTATGGAATAAAGGTTAATCATAACATTAATTTAAAAACGTTACAAAATCGTCAAAATTAAACATTTGTCTTATCATCTCAAATCTCATGGCATCAGCCAGGAATTCAGACCCGATGTTCAACAGCATGAAGCCTTCAAATCTGTTATACATTTTGAACAAGACCAAAATACTATTTAAAACTGTGTATTAATTTTGCCCATCTTCGTTAGGCCTATAAGCTAGGAAGTGTATTCAGTTAGTATTACACTTGAGGTCAAATAATTTGCTTGACTGTAGGGTTATATAGGTAACATCAATTTTAGTCGATCGCTTCGGTATTCGAGGAGGTGATTTAGGAAATAGAGGTAGGAGTGAAAGGTGGTGGAGGAAAGCAGAAGAAGGTGGGAAGAGGGAGGAGCAAGAGGAGAAGAAAAAAGTGGGAGTGAAAAATTAGGAATGGAGGAGGTAGTGGGAGAAGGAGAGAGTGAGGAAAAGAGGAACATTTGATGGAAATAGAGATAGATATAATACAAAAGAAGAAGGAGGTTCTAGGAAATAAGTAGAGTTAGTAGAGGAGGTAGTATAAATCGAGGAGATATTGAAGAAGGCTAAGTAGATAGCTAGGAAGGAGAAGGTACTGAAAAAGGAGAAGGAGATAGTTCAGCAGGAGATTGAGGAGAAGAAGGAGGTAGTGCAAATGGAGGAGAAGGTACCGTCCTGGAAAAGGAAGTAGTGAGAAAGGAAGAGGTACTGAAAAAAAAAGTGGGAAATTGTTGAATAGGAGGTTGTGAAAGAGGAGGAAGAAGTAGCTAAAATGAAGATGTAATGGAAGAGTTGCCATACTGGGAAAAGGAGTTAGAAGAATAGGATAATGAGGTAATGGAATAGGAAAAAGTGGTGATGAAAAAGGAGGAGGAGGTACTGGAAGTGAAGGGGAAAAGGAGGAGTGAAGAAAGAGAAGAATTGATGTGGAAAGGAAGGGTGTAGAAAATGAGGAGAGAAAAGAAAAGGGTGACTAGAAAAATTATCAGGAAGAAAAAAGGGAAGAAAGAAATGTAGCAAAGAAGTGAAGAAAGGACAAAGATGTGAAAATGGGAAATGAAAAGGAAGCGCAAATGGCTAAACAGGAGGAGCAAGTGGAAGAAAATGAGATAAAGGACATGAGAAAAGATAACGAGAACAGAAAGGTGGAAAAGGATGAGAAGGAGAAGATGGAAAATGGTGGAGGTAGTGGAAAAGGAGAGAGAGTGAGAAAAATGAACAGATGATGGAAACAGAGATAGATATAATACAGAAGAAGAAGGAGGTACTAGGAAATAAGGAGAATTAGTAGAGGAGGTAGACAAATCGAGGAGGTATTGAAGAAGGCTAAGTAGATAGTTGGAAAGGAGAAGGTACTGAAATAGGAGAAGGAGATTGTTCAGCAGGAGGTTGAGGAGAAGAAGTAGGTAGTGCAAATGGAGGAGGAGGTATTGGAAATGGAGAAGTAGGTCCGTACTGGAAAAGTAGTGAGAAACGAAGAGATACTTAAAAAGAAGTAGGAAATAGTTGAATAGGAGATTATGAAAGAGGAGGATGAAGTAGCGAAAATGAAGGTGTAGTGGAAGAGTTGCCATACTGGGAAAAGGAGTTAGAAGAATAGGATAAGAAGGTAATGGAACAGGAGAAAGTGGTAATGAAAAAGTAGGAGGAGGTATTGGAAGTGAAATAGGAGGTGGAAAATAAGGAGTGAAGAAAGAGGAGAATTGATGTGGAAAGGAAAAGTATAGAAAATAAGGAGGAGATAAAAGAAAAGAGTGACTAGAAAAATTATCAGGAAGAAAAAAAAGGGAAGAAAGAAATGTAGCAAAGAAGTGAAGGAAGAACAAAGAGGTGAAAATGGGAAAGGAAAAAGAAGCGCAAATGGGTAAAGAGGAGGAGCAAGTGGAAGAAAATGAGATAAAGGAGATGGGAAACGATAACAAGAACAGAAAGGTGGAAAAGGATGAGAAGGAGAAGATGGAAAATACGATAAAATAGGAAAGTAAAAGAGGAGAAATGAGAAAAACGAAGAAAATAGTGCTAAGGAAGGAAAAAAAAAGTAATATAAGAAAAGAAAATGGTGGTGACAAAGAGGAGAAAAATGACATGTGAAATGACAAAGAAAAATGGAGGAGAGTGACGAGAAAGTGGCTTATAAGTCGATAAGTTTAGAGACTTTGCTTTCCTTTTGCAACCTTATCCGGCTAATATCTAATCATACCATTAACAAATCCTGAAAAGCGAAAATAATTCAAAATCATCATTAAATAAATATTACAGCGACTTGTTTAAAACACTCAACTTCCTACATTAAACATTTTCTCTACGAAGCCCTTAAGAATATCACTTGTTAACATGAGAGTGGTTACTCCAAACGCTCGGAGTATAAATGTTAGGTTTAAGATACGACGTTTGCCTCATGGTGTTACGATCAGAAAAAAGTAATAGTTAATGCAGCTGCTCTTGTAACCCGAATCTCGTCCCCAAAGGGAACGGCCTGTGTTCCAAAAATTAGTGTCTAACAATCAAAACAAAAGTGCGATCCTGCAACATTAGGCAGAGACGCCGCACTTCGTTGACAGATCTCACGACATCTCGAGTGTCTGCGTCCCATTTCTGACGTTGTATTACGTCATTGAAACATTATATTACGCCCGTAATCATTACTTATAATTATCAACTATCATAACCATCATAAAAATATTCATCGCCTATTTTTAAGTATAGCAACTTCAGACTTCGTCCTCTTAAAATGAATAATTGAAAGTAAACAATAAACATTCACAAACATGAAAAATCATCGGCCATATGGCAGATCGGAGCAAGTTCATCGCTTGGGAAGATGTAGCATGAAAGCAAGACAAATAATAGGCCTATAAGAATTAGTTGTAAAGAGGAGAATAAAGAACAATTTCACTACAAAGGATCGAATTGGATTAGTCAGCGCTATAACCTCAAAAGCTAACATCTAAGCCACAACAAAAGCATTACTTATTTTCACTTTATTTCATTCGATTTCTGATTTTTTAACCGAATTTCTTAATTAATCACATTATCGACAAATGTAAAATAATACCATTTTTACTGATAATGGGTATTATTATTATTATTATTATTATTATTATTATTATTATTATTATTATTATTATTATTATTATTATTATTACAATCGAGCGTGGCTATTCGAAGTTCAAGAGACTTTTGAAAAGACTAGAATTATACAAGATTTCGAATTAGACCAATTTCAATTTGTTTTCTTACTGCCTACGCCACAGGCATTTTGATTGAAATAAACCAACATTTTTCGAGAGAAACGGCCCAAACCAACCAACTAATTTAGGGAAGCCTTTAAGGAACTGTTCCCGGAATCTCTAGCATTAAAAAATCAATGTAGTACAGTAGGAGCAAAACCATTCGTTCAAGATTCTGTACAACACTGAAATTACGGGACATTCAAAGTTTTGTCTCTAAAAAGGTTGATATTTTTGTTTGCTTTCTTTAAAACATTCGAATTAGACGATTTCGACATTATTATTATTATTATTATTATTATTATTATTATTATTATTATTATTATTATTATTATTATTATTATTATTATTGTTGTTGTTATTGTTATTATTATTATTATTATTATTATTATTATTATTATTATTATTATTATTATTATAACGAAAAAGATCCAGATGGATGTTGGTTGTGGAAGAAGTAAAGTACCTATAGAACCCCTTCCACAGAGGGTTTTGTACTCTCTCTTTCTCTCTCTCTCTCTTTCTGGAGGGTGTCTTCTTTCAACATGAAGTTTGAATACAAGGTTAGACTTTATATATAAATGACGTTACAGCGGACTACGTAACTTAATAGTTTTCTTGTAACCTAGCTTTATTAACAAATTGTATCAAAACTTTTAAACCATAATAATCAGCTAAAATCTGAATACACTCGCAATATCTATAGGTCCACCTATTGCGCTTTGGACTTAGCAAGGGTTCGAAAATGGAGAACGAGCGAAAACTGTTCCATGTTTTTAGTAATTATTTAACGATGTGTAAAATATTCATTATAGAGTAAAGTAATTACATAGAAATGGAGCCCTTTATTTCCTCTTTTTAATTTATATAGGCCTCTAGGTTTGTAATGTAATGCAGCCTGAGTTATTGGCATTTAACGATGTTACGTGCCAGGGTGACTTACATTTTGTGTAGGCTCGTAGATAAATACTCGTATAATTCAACGTTAAAATTATCCTAGAAAATGAGGCGCCTAATATAAAATTTATACCGTTTGATTCTTAACTAAAATAAACGTTTAAAATAAAGTTTAACACGATTTTAAATGTCATTCTACACGATGTAGAAACCAAAGTTACAAACACCAAAGCAACTGTGCAATACTCGAAACATTTTTTTTTTTTTCGTAAATGCGGAACTCAAAATGATAGTCATTAATTCAACCTTCTAATTCCTCCTAATGTAAAACTCAGTATCGAATAAAAGTCGTAAATAAAATAACCACTTGGCAAAAAAATATTTTTGAACAATGCAATTACATTCTATTTCATTTTATTCAGAGTCAAAATCATCGTCACTTAATAACAGTATTCTTCTTCATAGTGTAACTATTTCTATTAAAAGGGATTGGTAGGCCCATATTAAATGACGGTTTGGAAGAGAGTTATACAAGCTTGTAATGCATTTAATTCTATGTGTTTAAAAATAAACAATAGGCCTAGCAGAGACTAAGCTAACTGATTATATCTATTTTCAACTGATTCGTAAATTGCTTAATTGTTTTAAAATAATAGCTATTTTAGAAAATATGAAACGCTATCCATTAAATTCAGTGTATCTAACGTCTCTTGTAACAATAATTATTGGGGGCCTATTTGAAAGATTTGTAACCGAATGACCGTCTGATAGGAAAATCTAAAGAATTGTAAAAACATAATTTAACTTTTATTTCGTAAAATTTAGAGATTAAAATTTATATATGAATACATCAATGTAATTTTAAGGTTTTTAAAAAGTAAGTTACAATTTCCATTGCTCATATTTTCTTCATTTTCTACATAATCCAAAAAATTCTGGCCTAGGCTTATTACACAAGAAAGGAAATGGAATTTTTTCTTTCACCATGACAACGAATTTGTTCGGTTCTGATTGTTCTGATGGTCGTGTTATCAGTAGGCACTTTCCTGTAACTTGGCCTGCAAGATCACCAGATATTAACCCAGTAGATTACTATTATTGGTTGTGGGATTGTCTGAAAAGAATAGTGTTCTTGAGCAAACTTACGACAAGTGATGAGTTAAAGGTCTTTATCGCACACACTGTGGTAGATATTCCAGAACACGAACTGAGAGCTGCTGTACAAGAACAAAATGGTGGACACATGCAACGTTTACGTAGAAGTTTTGGCAATGAATTGTGATGTAAAATATTCCATTTCTTGTGTAATATGCAAGTGACATAATTTTTAATTGTGTAGAAAATGTGGGAAATTGAAGTTACCTCTTACTAATGAGAAACCGTATAGGGCCTATATTTAAACATTTCTAAAATTTTAATCGCATTATTATCAAGGTAATTCCAATATGTATGTATGATCCAGGGTTAAACTTACAGCTACGATATTTTCAATTATTTCTATTTAATAGATCTCTAAATCACAAAACCACTTAGACAAGTTTTATAAATTAAAAAAAAAATAGCCTATTGTAAATGTTTCTCCGGACAGAATCGGATTCGTAAAACGTTTTAAACTTAAAGCGCAAATGCATTGCAGTGTCACATCTATATTTAATGTTTCAGGGTGCAGTATGTCATAATTCTGGAATATCTATGTTAACTTCAAATGTCAACTGTTATAAACGTGTCCGTAAACGCGTACGAACACCAGAGCACGTCCATCACTGCCAAGCATGAACCCAGGGATTATAATGCCCTTAACATTACGTTTTCTATAATGTACACAAGCTGTCACAGGCCTAGGAGATATTGATGTGATATCTACTTTGCGAAGAAAATCTATTAGCCTATATATCTTTTTGTATTCTTTTAAATTATATAGACTTAACGTCGCCGTACTATACTTACAGGCTAAATATAATTTCTTCCAAGTTATATTCCAAATAATGCCGAATTCATTTTCTTAGTTGTAATGATTGTACTTAACATGACATAGCTTACGATGTAGGCCCATTTCTTCAAAAAAATAACGACAATAATAGAAGAATCCAAAAAGGATAGTTGCCCTTGAAAAGGGGGTACCGAGCGGTAACAGCACCTAAATTAATTGTAGATCAACAATATTCTATTTTAAATTTAAATTTTATTTTTATTTTATTTTAATTTATTTTTTTTGGGGGGGGGCAGCTATCCTCGACATGAATAATTTATTTTACATTATATAGAACTGTACAGATGGTTATTTACAATTAACAACGAATGTCTTAAAACATTAATGGCTATATCTTGAAGTTCCAAAAGATCGATATGGAAACGATGAAAGAAATTGATACAAAATCTTGATATAGTGCCCCTTGCACCAAAGAGCAAGCCAATTACTTCCTAGCGACAAACGGGTATG
Organism: Periplaneta americana; assembly: GCF_040183065.1. Classification (NCBI taxonomy): domain Eukaryota; kingdom Metazoa; phylum Arthropoda; class Insecta; order Blattodea; family Blattidae; genus Periplaneta; species Periplaneta americana. The sequence continues at coordinate 32,693,122 of NC_091117.1, forward strand.
CGGTATTTCTCTTCCAGATAAGGAAAGCAGGGTTCATAATGTCTTTTCTTTTCCAGATGTACTTCTTGTGGTTGTAATTCGGCACTCTCAAATCTTATAGTGGGATCGATTATGAAGCCAAACTTTTGATGGTTATCAATTCCTATGATGTCGGCACGTTTGGTGAAGCCAGCGGATGAAATAAAATGTACACATTAAATTTATCTTCTTTGACACCTCAAGTCGTTCTCGTTGAGCTTGTCATGATGTCCGTGGTTTGTGGACTAAGTGCCGAAATAGGGCGATAGGTTTTGATATTTTTTTAAAATATTTTAGCATCCCTTCTTCTGATGGGAAGTGGAGTTGTAGCCCCGTGTTATAGTTGTACGGCTCAAAAACTAGTCATATTTCTAAATAACCGAATAAAAACTCCATGCAAATGAGAGGGAGTGAGAGAGAGATATATTAAAAAATAAATCGTCGCACCTTAATTAAGGATGACCACAAGGACCGGAAATTTATAAAATAATATTATAATGAATTAAAGAAGAATATTGTTGTAAAAACAAAATGTAACGTAATAGGTAGCCTAATAGGTAAAAAACATCGGTGAAGAAGTGTTCAGACTTGTAGAAAGGTTAAGTTTATTTGTACACACTTTAACACCTATGTCAATTCTCGTGTGTATGATATTTGGGTGTATCAGTAGGCCATGAACTATTGTAATTCTGTTTCTACTTGTGTATGGCTTTATTAACCTGATTTCAATTTTTAATTAATGACTAGCTATACCCGTGCGCTTCGCTGTTCTCATTGCAAATAAATGTTATTTAAGTAAATATGTTATATTTTAAAATACAGCTTTGTTATTAACCTACTTAGTAAATAATCAGCTATAGTAATAATAACAATTCAAATTATTATTGTTTTACTATTTTATTATTAGTAGTATTCTTTTTAAAATTCAAATATCTTGAAGCAACAGTAACAAATGAAGAGTCCACTGCAAGAATGATGGATGTCACTTTCTTGTCGAAAATTAACCAAGACTGTCAATGCATAGCTTAAGACATATATAATGTACATAGAGAGTTATATGGCATTAACACTGATAGTCATTGTCCAGTAATGATCGGAAAATCCCAGTTAAGCTTTGAGCGCTAAGCATTTCAAACTTTCCATTGGTTCCCCTGCAAAATGTATTCCAAACGACATCCATCATTCTTGCAGTGGACTCTTCAAATATAAATGACACTCGGGAGGAAATTAAACGCAGAATAAATGTGAGAAATGCCTGTTATTATTCGGTTGAGAAGCTTTTGTCATCCAGTCTGCTGTCAAAAAATCTTAAAGTTAGAATAATAAAACAGTTATAATAATTATTTATAAAACAGTTATATTATCGGTTGTTGTGTATGGTTGTGAGACTTGGACTCTCACTTTGAGAGAGGAACAGAGATTAAGGGTGTTTGAGAATAAGGTTCTTGGGAAAATATTCAGGGCTAAGAGGGATGAAGTTACAGGAGAATGGAGAAAGTTACACAACTCAGAACTGCACTTATTGTATTCTTCACCTGACGTAATTAGGAACATTAAATCCAGACGTTTGAGAATGGACAGGGCATGTAGCACGTATGGGCGAATCCAGAAATTCATATAGAGACCGGAGGGGAAAAGACTTTTGGGGATGCCGAGACGTAGGTGGGAGGATAATAGTAAAATGGATTTGAGGGAGGTGGGATATGTTGATAGAGACTGGATTAATCTTGCACAGGAGAGGGACAGATGGCGAGCTTATGTGAGGGCGGCAATGAACCTGCCGGTTACTCAAAAGCCATTTGTAAGTAAGTAAGTAGGTAACCTAAACACCGTAAATATCAGTAATAAATTCTTAAAAGAGAACCTTAAAATTAAATTCATAAATAAAGACATGCCCATATCTTATTCATGTTAGTTACACTATTACATGAATGTCTGAACGCTGTATAGGCCTATCATATTTCGACTAAAGCCAATGAAAGCCTCTATTAGAGATGTATCACGTATTTATGTTACTAAACTGAAAGCTTATACGTGATCCTAATGTGTTATTTTCTCATGTTAGTTAATGAAAGATGTACAATGTGCCTCATCACTTATCAACGTCACTTAATGTAAGTCCTATGCGTAAAATATCGCTCATCAATATAAATTAATAGAAGGAATGAACGCAATACATCTTCCAATGATGTCAGTTAATGTAAGATCTATTCTATAGGCCTACGTATCAGCCTATATCACTTTTAGTTTCAGTTAATAGAACGTCAGTAAGTCTACGTGTTATACCACTATCACTTATCGACTTATTTAATAAAATATCTATAGCCGAAATGCTATATCACTTATAAATGTTAAAATAGAAACCTACACAGTAATGTTAGTTATATCACTCAAGAATATCATTTAATGCAAAATTAGTGTGTTGGGCTATAGTATCACTTACAGATGAAAAGTCCACTGCAAGAATGATGGATATCATTTGGAATACATTTTGCAGGAGAAGCAATTGAAAGTTTGAAATGCTTAGCGCTCAAAGCTTAACTGTGATTTTCCGATCATTACTGGACAATGACTATCAGTGTTAATGCCGTGTAACTCTGTATGTACATTCTATATGCATTGACAGTCTTGGTTCATTTTCGACAAGATAGTGACATCCATCATTCTTGCAGCGGACTCTTCAGATGTAAGTTGATACAAGACCTACGCATGATACATCAATAATATCACTTATTGATATCAATAAGTGAAAAAAACTATACCTGTCATGTCTCTTAGGATATGCTAGGTAATGTAAGACTTAAAAGTGATGTGTCACTCATTGATGTCAGCTAATGTAAAGTTTAAACCAATTTAATCAGTTATCGAAGTTTGGAATACCTATACCTAATAATATATCACTTATCGGCTACATACCACTTATCGATGTTAATGTAAGATTAGTACGTAAGGTACCTTATCAATGTTAAGTAATTTACGTTATTTATGTAGGGTTTATGAATGATAATCTTAAAATTTAACGAAATGAAGTGAAATTATGTATTTAAATATTTTGCCTGAGAGAACACTGAACAAGAGGAGGGTTATTCTGTTGAAGTAACCCTTGCGTTTGAAGATGAAAGTGTAAATGTTATTCCCCCAAATAACTTGTGGGCCCATGAGGTAGGAATGGACTGCCGGTAATTTCGGTAATAGCCGCACTTAAAAATACCGCAGCAGACAATTCATAGGACGAAAGTCTTTATTGAAAAGCAATTCCGAAGCTCTGGGCAACGTACTCATCTCATCTCCATTGTAGAAGAAAACCGCAGTTCGCATTGCCAGGGAGCGTGCTGGCAGGAATTCAAAACAGCGAGCCCGACCAAAACTCCCCGAAGCAGCGCGGCGCACAAGAAAGCTCAGAGGTCGGGGCAGACATACTGTCACCGTGATGTCATGTCAGACGTCCTGCGGTCAGATTTACACAATAATGCTTGCCCCATCTCAGGCAGCCGGCTTCTTCTTCCATTGCCTTAAATCGCGTTCAGTAGGCCTATATCAATAAATTGCGCCTCATCAGAGATTAACGGAAAGGAATTGAACTTCATTATATTGAACTGAACTGTGTTCAGTTTAGCTGAATAGTGTTGAATTAAACTCAACACAGATTAATAGAAATGAATTGAACTGAATTGTGTTGAATTAAACTAAATTGTGTTTGATTAAACTGAATAGTTTTGAATTAGACTGGATAGTGTTAAATGAAAGTGTTGAATTAAACAGAATAGATTTGAATTGGAGAAAATAGTGTTGAATTAAACTCAACAGAGATTAATAGAAATGAATTGAACTGAATTGTGTTGAATTAAACTAAATTGTGTTTGATTAAACTGAATAGTTTTGAATTAGACTGGATAGTGTTAAATGAAAGTGTTGAATTAAACAGAATAGATTTGAAGTGGAGAAAATAGTGTTGAATTAAACTCAACAGAGATTAATAGAAATGAATTGAACTGAATTGTGTTGAATTAAACTAAATTGTGTTTGATTAAACTGAATAGTTTTGAATTAGACTGGATAGTGTTAAATGAAAGTGTTGAATTAAACAGAATAGATTTGAATTGGAGAAAATAGTGTTGAATTAAACTCAACAGAGATTAATAGAAATGAATTGAACTGAATTGTGTTGAATTAAACTAAATTGTGTTGGATTAAACTGAATAGTTCTGAATTAAACTAAATACTTTTGAATTAAAGGGTATAGTATTCAATTAGACTGGATAGTGCGAATGAAAGCGTTGAATTAGACAGAACAGTGTTGGATGCACCAAATGTACTGTAATGAATTGAACTAAACTCAAATGATTTGTAGTTAGGTGAACTGAACTCAACATAAATGACTTGACTTCAAATTAATTTAATGGAACTTAAGTAAGATGGAACGAATTAAAATTATTTAAACTGAACATAGCTACACTGAATTGCTCTGAATATAAATAAATTAATTTTAAGTTAAATTATTTTAACTGAATTTAATAGTATTTAATTTACTTCAAATTAATTTAATTAAACTGAAACAAAATTCAGCGAATTAATCTGACCTAAACTGATATCTATAAACAAATGAAGTTAATTTAATTGGATTAAAATGAATTAAGCTTATGCATAGTGAATTGAAGTGGACTGGGTATCATTTAGGCGAAATTAACTCAACACTACTGTATTGACTTTATATTGAGTGACATTGAAATCGTAACTCAAGTGAAATACACTGAATTAAAATGAATATTGAATTTTGATTACATAAAGTAAATTGAATTTAAGTTCAACTAATTTAACGAATTTTAACATTATTTAATTCAATGTAACTGAAGTGAAGTGAAATTCAATTATTAATTAAGTGAACTAAGCTAATCTGATCTGTACCGAAATGAAACGAACCTATTTGGACTGAAATGAACTAAATTGACGTAGAATGAATTCAATTAAACTGAAGTGAATTCAGATGAAACTGGGTGAACTAAACTGAATCACTAGTAATTGAACTTGACTAAATTTAACTGTAATTTATGAATTTCAATTGAAACTAAATTAATGAAACTATTCTCAGCTAAACTGATACAAAAAAGTAAACGCTACTAAATTGGAATAAACTGAATTGAATTGAAACTAAATAAATTGAAACCTGAACTGAGAAACATCTAAAGTCCACTGAAGTAAATTTTTCAGGAGAGCAATGGTTTGCAATATAATAGTAGTGAAATAAATATGTACTTGATTAAAAAAACAAGGCTTGGAATCGGAAATGGAACATTCCTTTTTACAGGATGGTAGTCCATGCAAAGTACAATATATTTCAGGTAAAAATGTGAAATTCGGTAAATCTTGGACTTGGGATGTTTGTTAAATCAGATCTTCAATAATAATTAAAATTAAGGACAATTTACACTGAACAATATTCAACCACATTCAACTGTACTGAAATGAAGTTAAATGAATCCAAATGAACTGGAATAAACTAAACCGTAATGTACGAGTATTTTACCCAAACGAAGTAAATTAAACATCTTGAATCAGTGGTGTAACAGAAAATTTTAGATTCATTCTGCTGCAAAATTCTATGAAATCTCACCACTCATTAAAAAATAAACATATGAAAGTTCTATTTTCTTATATTATACAGAGCTAGATACGTTTTACAAGTTACATAAATTAAAAGATCGAGTCACAAAGAATGACGTATAAGAAACTTATGAGTTAACTATTGTTAGGATGCGCTTCGTCATTCGTCAGAAGTTACGTTGACTAACTCGACGTCACTGACCGTAAATAGTTGAATTGAAATAGACTGAACTAAACAGAACGATAGGCTTATTGAAAGATTTGTTAGATATTTAAAAACAATCTAAAACTTCATTCGTTTCTTATTGAAATATCTATGTAATGACTGGCAATCTAGAAATAAATTTCAAGGGTATGTTCGTATTGCAATATGGTTATTCATGACAAGCATTCTGTGCTTTTCCAATCTGTAAATAGAAGTTCCTAATCTAGAACACAATCAGGAGTAGGTAACATACTGGACGTCACAGAGCAAATATACGTATGGAAATAAAGCTATAATTTTGCGGTGCATGACCTGACAAAGAGTTGACATCCGATAAATTTCACGTGAGTAACCGTTAATTTCTGCAAGTATTGCCCTAAGCAAGAATGAATTGTGATGTTCTATGTATTGTTGAATTACAAAAGGAAGCAAATTCAAAACCAGCATGATTTATAACTTTGAAGAATTTATAGAGATGTGGGCCTAACATAATAAGAAGCTTTAGCATATAAGGGTGAAGTTTTATATAATATTCTTATTGAACTTGGTATTCCCAATAAACTAGTTCTATTAATTAATACGTGTCTCAGTGAAACTCTCAGCAGTCCGTATAGGCCAGTTTCTGTCTGACGTTTTCCAATTCACTGCGGGCTAAAGCAAGGAGATGCACAATCACCTTTACTTTTTAACTTTGGTCTGTCATTAGGTAAGTCCAGGAAAATAGGGAGAGTTCGGAATTGAACGGGTTTCATCAGCTGCTTGTTTATGCGGATGATGTGACTATATTAGGAGAAAATCCACAAACTATTAGGGAAGAAACTGAACTCTTACTTGACACAAGTAAAGAGATAGGCTTAGATGTAAACCCCTAAAAAACAAAGTATATGATTATGTCTCGTGACCAGAACATAGTACGAAATAGAAATATAAACATTGGAAATTTATCCTTTAGAAAGGTAGAAAAATTCAAATACCTTGGAGCAACAGTAAAAAATATAAATGCCATTCGAGAGGAAATTATACGCAGAATAAATACGGGAAATGTCTGCTATTATTCGGTTGAGAAGCTTTTATCATGCACTCTGCTCTCGAAAAAGCTGAAAGTTAGAATTTATAAAACAGTTACATTACCGGTTGTTTTGAATGGTTGTGAAACTTGGACTCTCACTTTGAGAGAGGAACAGAGGTTAAGGGCACTCGAGAATAAGGTGCTTCGGAAAATATTTGGTGCTAAGAGGGATGAAGTTACAGGAGAATGGAGAAAGTTACACAACGCATTGTATTCTTCACCTGACATAATTAGGAACATTAAATCCAGACGTTTGAGATGGGCAGGGCATATAGCACCTATGAGTGAGTCTAGAAATGCATATAGAGTGTTAGTTGGAATACCTGAGGGGAAAAGACCTTTGAGGAGACCGAGACGTAGTTGGAAGGATAGGCCTAATATTAAAATATATAATTAAGTAAATGACAAATAAACTTTATTCAGCAAGAAAAGCGGTAACATGCCAGTACGAAACAGATAATTAAGTTATCCAAGTTAAAAACTAAGACTTACGCGTGACAACAAGGATATTACGTTTTATTTTTAATTTATTTCAACCATTACTAAAATTGTGAAAGTATATAATCGTTATTAATCAAACTAGTTATCACATAAGCCTTCGTAATAATCTACACATAATACGGTATTATCTTCAATATTCTTTTCCTCGTGTACATTTTTCTATGAACAGACTAAAATTCAAATATGGCTTTTATTTCACAACCACAGTTAAAGTCAACATAAATTTAGATAAAGTTTTAAACAACGACGACCGCGTCATGCCTAACAACAATTCAGTCATGGTAGTCAAGGGAACGACATGGGAAACTTTCAGTGTCAAGGAACTGAAAATGGACTGTAATTTAAATTTATACACAAAGATTATATTTCTATGCTTTTTACCAGCAAGCAGAGGTCGAAAAAGGTTAAGATTGAAGAGTATGTGACAACATATCTAGGCTATGAGAGTAGATTATAAGCTTTTTTTTTTTCAAAATTATATTTAAAATTGGTTTCGTATTTAAGTTTTATAACTACATATCGAGGGCACATTATATTCTAGACTATAATGCGTAATGCAGCTATAAGCGCTTCACGTGGCTACTGGAATATCCTTAAATATTCTATTAATTTTAACGTGAAACGTTTATGCTCAAATGTTAAATGAATAAAACATTACGAAAATTTCAACATCTGACGTTACTTGCTTAGCAATAGCAATAGACCCTAAGTAAGTTAATACGTCACACTATTCTCACAGTACTTGCTTCAGACTCTTGCAATGTTATGGTATTTTATAGAGCTGGACTTACTTTGTTATGAATTATATTTCTCATTTGTCTTAATAACAGATTTATAATAGCTGCTCTCCAACAAACCAATGCAAATTAAACACAATAATTCAATTGTAATTACTTGTACACGCATGTGTTACACAGGATTGAAATGAAATAACCCTGCAGATTGAAAGGGACGATAGGGTACACTTAAAGGAATATAAAACCTATATTACGTTTTGTGATTCAATTCACGGTTAGTTAGAAAATTAGGTTGGAAGTTTCAGCAGTCTGGCAACATCGCCGCTAACACACTGCCCTCTCTTGTCGTAATACAGATGTAAGAGATCAACGAACTCAGATCTGTCTCTGTACGCAAGTCTCCCTCTATCATTACGACTTGCAATCAGCTCGCATCGTTCACTTTTTAAATTAGATTTAAACGAAAATCGTCCACGTTATTCAAATACGCCAGAGGGATAAATGATTCTTTATTAGGTTTTCTATCGATATGGACAAAAATCATGATCCTACTCGAAATACTTACCTAATAAGAGGGGTTAAACATTTGTGAAAAAAAAATTTTCCTAGAAAACTGTGGACTTTGCTTCAATATAGTATTATCACAGTCTACTATATACAGTCGCGAAGCTCAATACGTAGTAAAAATGCAAACATGGGTAGTTGCCCACCACTAGGGTCGCTACTATCGCCTCATCATCACAGATCTCTCCTAGCAGATGGCAAAATATGTTACACTCTCGTTGTCGTGTTCTTTTGGAAAAATTAACACCTTCCTTCCATTATTGAAATATTAAATGGATAAAGTTCATTTATTATTTTAATTAAGTATATTAAATTCCACCATAGATACCTGCAAGAAATAGGTTAATATTATTTTTGTTTGTGCAAAACGAACTGAAATTTACTATAATAGCTTCAATCATTCAAGATTATAGCGATAATGAACTATGAAACCAATAAATATTAATTTGCATTTCCCTTTACAGCAATAATATAATAACAATAATAATGGAAATATGAATTAATGGGAGTAACTTACGTGTACCCGTACTTGTAGTGTAGGCTTACGTAGTTAACAAAGTGGGATGAGGTTAAGCAATAATAATCACACCAGAATTGGAAATAAAACGTGATCAATAAATTTTATTGTAACAGACTTACTTTTTCTACGTCTCTAGTAAAGTAGCAAATAAAAATAACAACAAAATTAACAGCTATAATTAAAAACATATCCTTTGAAAAAAAAAGTAGGCCAAAGTTATCTGAAAATGTACAATTATTCAAGGAATCAGCTGATACAGACGTAGAATTAGCGCAAAGCTTTTGTTTCTCAGCTGCAGGTAATAACAGAACAGGTTTATTTGAAACATCAAATAAAGTTGGAACTGCATTCCAGATTAATTAATTTTTGTTTTCATTCATAAATTGTGTGTTTTCGAAATGAAGAGAGCAAAACTTTATATTATTATACAGATATGCTTCATTCTTTGTCCTTAGATCTTCCCTCCTGCTGTTTATTAACCACTTTTTGCATCTAGAAGTAAAATAAGAAATAGATGTTAGGATTTTTCTTGATGAGCATCAATGCGAAATACGCAACGACCTAGGTAGCACTCGATGGAAATACGACTCAGTCCACTCTAAATCCAAAGTCAACCGTGGACAGTCTATTGTTTCTAGTTGCTAACCGCTTGGAGCGCTTTATCGTGAGATTTGCAAAAAATCACCTCAAGCTTCGCGACTGTATATAGTAGACTGTGGTATTACACTTTTTTGTTACATACAACATGAGTTATTCGCTCTGAAAATCTTCAGGTTATTTCACTTCCACATCAAAATTGTCTAAGGAACAACTAAAAAATTTGAAATATTGAGAAAATTGACCAAGTTACAAAACTGAACGGAAGTGAATATTAAAGTGCTAGTCATTTGTCATTCTACCAGGTTACCATAGTAACCAACGTTGTTATTTTGTATTGTTACATTGGAAAGAATTAAATTAGTGTGTTTTAACAGGGGACATATGTAACTAAAAACTGTCTAAAATCGTCATAAACAGTTAAGAATAGTTTTAATGATGGAAGAACATCGTCATTTAAACCATCATTAAACGTTTAAGGCGATCGGCATTGACGAAATAAGATGGAAAATCTCATCTTGAGGAATGTTCTCCCAATGATGTCTAAGCCGAGCGTACAGCTGATCAAGGCACTGAATTATATCATTAATCATTAATAAATTAGTAATAAAACATTAAATTTATTTCACTTGAAATCATGTGGACAGTATTTGTAAATAAGAAACAGTTCCTTAAAATATAGGCCTAATACCACAGCAACACCCAATTGAGATCATGAAAGTTTCACGCAATTATAGGAATGATATGAACCCTCAGTAACTTTTTAATTGAAGTGTTATACTGTCCAAATGTTTTACATTTACCTTCCTTACTGACTTGTACATACCAAACAAATTACAAATATAGACCTAGTTTGATATATTCTTGCATATGTATAAATGAATGGTCATCATCATCATCATCATCCTTGCATTTATTAGGTCTAGTGGCCCGTTACGGTCTCTTGCCAACGCTTCAACGGTCTGCCCAAGGATCTCTTGCCCACGGGATGGTAATTTAAAATTTGGCGTGGAATTCTAGAACGAGGCATTGTGATGGCATGTGATCTCCAATTGTATACAGTATATATATATATATATATATATATATATATATGTATATATATATATATATATTTCTGTAGGTACCTATTCCGTAATCGGTTCAATCTGCAGTTCTTTCATAATGTCAAAATTTCTAATAGGATCCATTCTCGTGTATCCCTCTATACGACGTATAAATCTCATTTCTGCAGTCGTTAATCTTTATGAATCAATATTACGAATCGTCCAAGCTTCACTACCAAAATAGAGTATAGATCTGGCCAATGTTTTAAAAATTCTGGTGCGCGTGTGTTTGTGTACTAAGGTTGGTTTGAATATCTGATTAATTATTCCCATTGCTCTGTTAAATTTAATAATTTTCTCATTCAAATCCTTTTCTTCTTCATATGAAAATTGGTAACCGAGATAACTAACCTTTTCGACTTGTTCGATGATCTTATTAATGATGTAAATTTTGCTACGGACTGGTTTCTTACCTAAAAAAAGCCATCATTTTAGATTTGTCAGTTGAAATTTCCATATTGAAACTTTCTGCCATTTGAATAAAGTTGTAAACCAAACGTTGTAAATTATCTTCTGAAGTTGCCATAAACACAATATCATCAGCAAATAATAATAATAATAATAATAATAATAATAATAATAATAATAAATAATTTATTTATTTAATCTGGCAGAGCTAAGGCCAGTAGGTCTTCTCTTCCGCCCAGCCAAACTCTAATTCTAATTAAATACATTTGCTTACATATCTAGATCATAAAACAACATTGTTATATATATATATATATATATATATATATATATATATATATATATTATAAATAATGAAAATTGAATAACTAATGTTAGTGTGACAATAATAAACATCGGTAAGAAATAGTTATAATAATAATAAAATAATAATAATAAATATAATAATAATAATTAGTAATAATAATAGTATTAATAATAATAATAATAATAATAATAATGAGATAATTTAGATATTCATCTGTGATATATATAACCATTAAACATTGAGAAACCTGAAACAGCTATTATTGTTAACAAGAATTGTTAGAAAAATATCTCGTTAGCCTATTCTTAAATTGGTTTGATGTCTGACAGTCCCTGACGTTACCCTGACAGTCCCTGACGTAAGGTATCTATTTGGGACAAACTACTCATCGGTATACTTCCATGTGGTTTCAATCTCCATTCCTTAATAATGTGATTAATGTAGGCTATATTATAAATAATAGAGGAGATAAACTACAACCCTGTCTCAATAGTAATAATAATGAATAGTAATAATAATAATAAGAAGAAGAAGAATTATAATAATAATAGCAATAATAATAATGATAATAATAATAATGATAATAATAATAATAATAATAATAATAATAATAATAATAATAATAATAATAACAATAATAGAAGCACCGTTGCTTCACCTATTCGTCACGCTTTCCAATAATAAAGAAATGCATTGATGCTGAAGGAATATATTTCTTATCATTAATCAATTCATGAATTACTTAATTTCGTCAAAGGGCTTCCTACAATGTGTTTGATGTATTGTTTGATGTTGTTGTGTCAAGAGTAGGGGTCTACTGTGCTTCAAATCCTTAACAAGGCGCAATTGATTTTTGTGTTGGTTTTCGTTATTTTATTTTACTTAGCGTTTTATACAGCAATGCAATACTTCATTATAACCCTTCACGATTGTAGACCAGGTGGTCCGTTTCGGCACTCAAAATGAAATAGTCAGTTAGACGTTTTAAAGCTATTCATTTGAGGCTTGAAAGACGTTTTAGGTTTTCCATGACAGGTTTCCAGCTTGACGCTGGATAGTCCAGTATTGGGGCTTCTGCCTTGTAGCATGGAAGACTTATAACTTGTAAATAAAGGACATAGCGCGGTTATATACTATAAAATCCCGGTGTGCTTTTCAGTGTTTACTTAAATACAGAAATTCTTGTAAATTCTGACTGTTTTAAAAACAACTAGGCCTATCTGAGAATAGGACTTCGTATTTAAATTTACAGTGTTACACTAAGTAATATTGATTCTAGGAATACGCTCTCGTATTTTTAAATCTTAAATCGGAAACTTAAAAGGATTTATTGAATTCATCACAATATCACCATTACAATTACTTTACTCTTACAAAAAGTTACAAAAATTTTGTCTTTCGACTTAAGTTTATGTGCTGTATGTTGTGGAGTACAATAATCTTCATTCTACAGGTTTAGGCCTATGTAAGAAAACACGCAGCACCGGCGTAGCTCAGTCGGATAAGGCGCTTGTCTGCCGATCCGGAATTGCGCTCGATTCCCGCTTGAGCTGATTACCTGGTTGGGTTTTTTCCGAGGTTTTCCCCAGCCGTAAGGCGAATACCAGATAATCTATAGCGAATCCTCGACCTCATCTCGCCAAATGCCAAATACCATCTCGCTATCACCAATACCATCGACGCTAAATAACCTAACAGTTGATACAGCGTCGTTAAATAACCAAGGAAAAACGAAAATAGAAAAGATGCATCTCGCTATCACCAATTCTATCGACGCTATTTAAGCTAGTAGTTGCTAGAGCGACGTTAAATAACCAAGAAAGAAAAACATAAAAAAGAAAAGACGCTACGAGGCTATATTGCTTCGTTGTTCACTTCCTTAAATGATTTGCTTATTGAGTTCAGTATGATTTCATTTCACTTTCTAAGGAGAATTTTTCATTTATTTTCGTGTTAATTTTTCATCCAAAGAATCAAAGGAGTATATTGAAGTATTACTGCAGCGCCATTGCGGTAATAGTTTGAAGTACTAATGTTCGCGTAATATTTCGTGTCATTGTTGCACTATCCTACTTGTATTTTTGTCATTCTTTGAGTAAAAACCGCTGATTTTGAGTAAAAATTATTCTTGTTTTAGATTTTACAGGCGTTTCGAATGGAGTTAAATACTGGTAGGCCTACGTTAGTGGGGTGGGGAAAATCGCAAACAGAATTCTAGCTCAAAAGTGAGTCGCACCTCAAAAAGTTTCCAAGGTTGATTTAAGGTTTAAAACCATTACAAATGAAAAGTCGATATAATAATTGAAATATTATATTTAAAAATACAAAATATTAATGAAATAAATAAAAAAACAATTTTAAAAACTGAACCGAATATACTCAATTATATTCAGTATGTAACAGCATAAATAGATAGGCTACGAAATTTAAGTACACTCTTTGTTATCGGATTCATTAGCTCTATATAGCAATAATTATAGAGCTCAAAGATACGTGAATAACCGTGGTTTTACTGCATCTATAAATTCTCATTTGGATGCGTCTCTCTACCAATCCTACGCAACAACATCACTCCTTTGTCTTTATGCCACTTTCGTGATGTTAGTCCCATGCTTTTATTAAAAGAAAACGAATCTTACACGGTCACGGAACCCGTACATCATCATTTTAACTAATTTCATATCCACTCACAATAATGAAGTTTTGCTAGGCATAGAGAAAGTGTCACTGGAGTTAACGATGCTTGTTTCAGCTTACAAGACACGGATATATATCTCTATGGTGTGTTTTATCCTAGGCCTAAAGAAAGTCTTATGCGTGCGAAGCAATTCAATTATAGGAAGCCTCTAATATTTTTTTTTTTTATTAACAGATCATGTAAAATTTTTAGTGTAGTATATACAACGGCTAAGAATCATGCATGAAGCCATGGTCATTGGTTGAAACCCTGCTTTAAGTATTAACATTTGTCCGCGGAAAGCTGGATTTCAATATTTGGAGACGTTCTTTGCATTTGTTATGATTACCGCTCCAAAAAATGTCCAGATAAGGATTTATGCAAGGTTCATTTCGGACAGAACTTCTTGTAAATGTATCAACAGTTTAGGATGTAATAACTTTTGACATGCTTGTAAGAGACATGTTAAAACCTAGTCTTAATGCGACAGTGTTTTCATTCATTGAAATTATAAAGTGGGAAAATATAACAAGTATATAATTTTGATTACGGTAGACCAGGGTAATTGTGAACACTTTTCACTAATTTCAATAGTTATTTATGGTACTTGTGAGGTAAGTGCATCTTTATTGCACGAGTGGAAAGATTTAAGCACGAGGCGTCAGCCGAGTACTTAAATTACACGAGTGCAATAAAGATCACGCTCACAAGTACCATACGTAATTTTATCCATGACCATAACGAAAAATTATGTTTTATTAAAGAAAATATGTTGAAAATAAGTCCTCATGTAATCACATACGATGGCATGGAATTTAGAATCAATACGTGTACTAGGTAGGCCATGATGTAGGAGGCCACGATTAGTAAAGAATGGAATCTAAGGCGTTGGATAAATAACAAATTATAATTAATTATATAATTTTAATATATATTTTTTTCAGTTTAATCGTGTATTTTCGTCTTTTTGAAGTTTCAGGGATTATTTTGAAGTTTTCACGGAACTATTGTCATTAAAATAATTTCACATTTTACTTCTGTAAACTTAAGAGGAATATTAAAACTTAATTGATCATAGTGTCTGTTTAGCTCAGTTGGCTAACGCGTGTTGTTTTAAAATCCTATAAACCCAACTTCGCAGGTTCAAGTCTCCTCGCATCCCAAAAGGTAAATTATTACAACATTTTAAAAAGATGCATATTAGATATGGATGTAATGTACAAATTACGACGTAGCAGATAGAGAAAAGAGAAGGAGATTGAGTGTATGTATATTTAAGAAATGGTAATAAAGAAGTAGAGGTAGTGACGTCTAGTAACTAATAGTAACTTGAGTAATAGTTCATTGGAAAAGTATACGTGTGTACCCGGGTACTAGGAAAATACTAGTGAACTGTGAGATAAAGTACAAACTGTGAGGTAAAGTCTTTATCTCACTAGTGAAATAAAGTAATGTTGAATAATAGCCTACTTTACACACGCAAAAGTACTTCGTAAAGGCATGTTTTTCGTTATGGTCATGGATAAATATATTTCAACATTACACAACTCTCAGTAAGGTTAAGCATGACAAAGAAACAATGTGTTATTTTTAAATCTTTCTTTTCCCTGAAAATGGGTTTAAAATAATAAAGTTGACTTTTTTCATCTTTTAATTGCTAGTTTACATTTACCCCACCTGTTTACATTTACCCCTTTGAGAGGGGGATAATTGTAAACACCAATTTTCGCATGGGCTATCAGACACTGAACATTTTTCGTTCCGTTTCAGAAGAAAGAGCTGTACTCCTTCCAACTCCAATTTTGGTCACTGGTACATTTCGTCCCTTTAACCTATGACATATGACGGATAAGGAACTTCGTACCTCCCCTGAGCTTCACGATAACTATAGTTACCATTTTTCACATCTGTGACAAACCTCTCTAAATCCTCTACAGTGTAGTTGGGTGGGGGTCTCTTTGATTACTGAAAAGTACGAAATGTAACCATAGTAAAACACGTTTACAATTATCCCAAGCGGCAAATGCAAATACGTCATGATTTAATGAACTGAGGTTATGGGAGATCTCAAAACCATTGTAATAAATGTTAACTACTATACATTACTCATAAAAACAACATATTCTTAAAAATAGCACTGTACGTTTACTCACAATACCAAAAATGAAGGTGAAGCAAAATTCTTTCTCAACTTTTTTTGAAGACTCTTACAAAACATTCGTTCACAACTAACCAGTTACTCCTATTTGGCGCCAAACTGCTTTGTAGGTTAGCCAACATGTTAATTTAAATATTCTCCGAATTAAAATTTTTATATTGACAGTTTTGTATTTCTCACAGCATTTGTTTACAATTACCCCCTATTTACAATTACCCTGGTCTACTCTAACTTAAACTATTGCGAAAAACAGTTCTTTGTAATTTATGTCTTAACACATTTGTACATAATAACTGTTATTCCACTGTCACATTATTGTAATAGTGGTCACGTGACCGTCTTCAGCATGTTCTCAGTTATTTCAGTACAGTGATTGCGAAACCTGTCTGTTTCATACGCCTAAGGAAGAACTAGTTGTAAATTGTTCAATTGTCAATCTGTCATTGTTTGAGTAGATATCCCAAAGGAGAAATGGCATGCTGCAGACGTGTACAGCAATAAATTTTGCAATAAACTAGCCAATTTTCTTCCAAGTTTATTAGAAGCTCGAGCCAATGGCTATTTCTCAGACTCCACACGAATATGTTATTATTTCCAACCAAACCATGAGTCATACAAGTATTCTATTTGTAATTAAACTAAAATTGACAATACTGTTCTCAACACTAAGATTAATATTTCCATGCTGCTTACAGTTCCCTTATTATGGCTTTTTAACTTATTTTCAATTTTCAATGTACCTTGCTTCTTATGCCCGCATATCCTTCATATGTTTACAAAATTACACAGATTAAACCGTGAGTAATGCCATTAATTTCAAGGGGTTATTCTTTGACACATATCAAACAAAAAGTTTTAATAGAATTTTGCTTCGTTTTCGAGATAAAAATTGTTTTACATGAAACATTTCATAGCATGTTTTGGAAAAGCTATTGATTTAATTTCCAATATGCTAATTCAATTTCAGAGAGTAGTGTATTATGGTAATAAATGATTGAAATAATTTTATTTTGTCATTTAAATGTGCAGAAATATGATACGAACAAATGTAACATTGTAAAATTCCTTTGCACAACGAAAAGTTACATTTGTTTGGATAAAATTTCTACACATTTAAAGGACAAAATTGAAATTCTTTCAAGAATTTTGTACTATAAAACAGTTCTCTCTTAAGGGAAGGAATAGGTGAAATTACTAAATCTTACAGTTTTCATTTTTTTTCTCAAAGACTAAGGACACTATAATAAAATTATGTGATACGTTTCCTTATTAAGATGAAATAAATGGCAGGAACCATTTATATATTAATTATATATTATATATTAATTAATTAATATAATGGTTCCACACGTCGAAAATTAAAGAAAATCACGTTAAAAAAATCCTGCCTTTTATTTCATCTTAATAAGGAAACGTGCCACCTAATTTTATTCTGGTGTGCTTGATCTTTGAGAAAAAAAATGAAAACTGTAAGATTTAGTAATTTCACCTATTCCTTCCCTTAAAGTGACTGAGCATATTGGGAATTAAATCAAAGCTTTCCCAAAACACGGTATAAAATACTTCAAATAAAACAATTTTTATCTCGAAAAGGAAGCTAAAACGAGCAAAATTGTATTAAAATTTTTTGTTTGAATTATCGCAAAGAATATTCTCCTAAAATTATAATTCTTGTTTAGAATAAGAGGATTCCAAAGAAGTGAAATAGTTTATATTATTTTAGATAAGTGAGCAATAGTAACGTTTTTTCACTGTTAGAAGGAAGAATGCGTTTGTTTAAGGAAAAGCAGTGTCAGATATCTGAAGCAGTTTGAAGAACAGAATAAGTCAAATAAACGACACTTAGTATTTTCCTCTTCGCATAATATGTGACACGAATAGTATCAGTATAGGCCTATAATTTTACTATGTTCTTGACATCTTGAAATATTTTAAAAGTATTGCAAGTTAATTTAAACGAATAAATAGTGGGGCTGCCGCTGGACAGTGCGTCTTCTGTGTAGTGTTGTGACGTTGAAAGTCGAAATTCAGTGAATGAAATTAATATAAAATATGCCTAAATCAGAGGATAAACGAACGTGCAAATGAACAAGTGATAATCGAAGGAAAAAAAACTGTAGACTGGAACGAGGGCAGGAAAGCAGAACAAAGGGGAGTGGGGAGAAAGCAATACGGTATTTTCTAACCTCTCTTCTGCAGTTGAGTTAAAGAATGTCAACGATTTAGTGACTGTTTCTTCACCGCCAGCAATCAACGAAACATTAGGGTGCTATGCCTGATATAACTAGTGTCAGTGATTTATGCTTATATTGTTGTTCAACATGTAGAGACAAACAAAAACTGTTCATCAAATGCTAGAAAAAGCAATTTATAAAATATAATTAATTTGGTTCTGTGTGCTTCATTTTTCGTATATTATTTTAGATATCAGAAACTAATAGTTTCACTTTTAAATTCTGAACAGTAATAAATATGAAAGTGTAAAATTTAATCCCACTTTATCGTCTCTCTTTGCACAAACATTTATTTTGAAAAGATTAGGCCTACTACACTTTAAAGCTATTACACTACCGACAATAGGCTACAGACTATTATTATTATTATTATTATTATTATTATCATCATCATTATCATAATCATCATTATCATCATCATCATCATCATCAGCATTTTAGTCTTTCATTCAAGGACGCAAAAAGTTAGAGATTTTTACAGTTTTTACCAAAATCTGTAAAATGCTTCTAAAACATATCTCCAAAACAAAAGTTCCCTCGAAATTATAGATGCAGGACACTATAACGAATTTGAAAAACAAGTATTAACTCATATTTGACTCTATGAAATGCCACTTGTTCTAAAGTATTTGACTTCCATCAAATTTATAACAATGTATTACTGAATTTCGTACATAAAAACCGAAACATACGTATTTATTTTATATTCACATAAATATAAAACCAAAAGATCTGACAACATATGCTTGACAGTTTCTAAATATATTACAACTGTAGCATATAATCACAGTAGCAATTTTGGTCCAAGGTTTTATAACACAATAATAGATAAATTCCCAAACATACAATTTGCTAATGCTCCTTATTAAAAAAAAATCTATTAAAAATTGCTGTTAACAGAGAAAATTTAAAGTTAAATTATTGTGATGTGTGTTTTTACTTCTTTTTTTCTCTTATTACTTTTTACTCTATTATTCAATAAAATGTCTTTACATTAACTTATGTGGAATGCCCCCTGAGCATGAGTATGTATCTTACTCTTTCTGGGGGTGCTAGAGAGTTCTTATATTAAAAAAAAAATCAATATGTATCTTTGTTCTGGCAATAAAGTATTATTATTATTATTATTATTATTATTATTAATTGGCCTGCAAGGTCACCTAAACTTAATTTCTTACATTTATTTTACTCTAAAAGCTTTTAAAGATTTTAATGTAAATAAATTACTCGGAAAACATTATATCTACGGATTGTGTATTCTTTTCAGAGGATTCGTGAGAAACCAAAATTTCTCAAACGAAAGCAAGCTTTTTTGCGGCTAATTGCCGAACAATATCTTCGAACGACTACTACATGTCATACAGAACGCAAAGTTTTGAGCCCAGTAATTGTTATTTTTTAACTTAACTTTATTAAACTTTCTTTATTTGTTTTTGGTGAATATTGTTCTCCGTTAATATATGTGATCATCTTTTAGAACTCCCTGTATATCGCATACTTGTAGAGGATTTTGGCCTGTAACTACCACATTAAACACAGCTGAATACAAATAATGAGTAACTGTTAATTAGAGAGCGTGTTTTACAAGCACGGTAATTTATCTATGAGATGCGCCTCTAACAATTCAGTAATTAAGTATAATAAATAAACATGCATCGAAGTTGCAAGAGACTAATAAATTCCTACTGCCTTCAATAACACACAGCACTGTCTCCGCTACGTGACCTGGCAGTTTCTTGCATTTCGCTTATGCATCTTGTGAAGTTTAAGGTGCACTCTCTGTGGACATTGCATGCACCCTTTACGTAATTACGTCTCATTGCTCCTACACTGCATAGCTCGTTTAACTTAACAACTTTCCTTCAAGAACAGCAACCCATTCTACAACTTGCACATCACGCACGAAATAAAACTTATTTGTGTTCATAGAGCATTTAATAACGAAAGACCTGTGCAGTAACGGCTAGCGCGTCAGGCTGCGAAACCAGGTGGCCCGGGTTCGATTCCCGGTTGGGGCAAGTTACCTGGTTGAGGTTTTTTCCGGGGGTTTTTCCTCAACCCAATATGAGCAAATGCTGGGTAACTTTCGGTGCTGGATCCCGGACTCATTTCACCGGCATTATCACCATCTCATTCAGATGCTAAATAACCTTAGATGTCGATAAAGCGTCGTAAAATAACCTACTAAAATAAAAATAACGAAAAATAATTATCAAGACATGTGGCAACGGGACTCTAACTTCCATTTTGACAAAAAATGAGTAAGATTGATTCAGAGTTAAAAGGTCCACTGTAAAATGTCTAGCTACAATAACGTCAAGTATGCTAGAACGTCCACTGCAATAAAACGTAGTCCACACTTGTGGAGTAACGGCTAGATCGTCTGGCCACGAAACCAGGTGGCCCGGGTTCGATTCCCGGTTGGGGCAAGTTACCTGGTTGAGGTTTTTTCCGGGGTTTTCCCTCAACCCAATATGGGCAAATGCTGGGTAACTTTACGTGCTGGACCCCGGACTCATTTCACCGGCATTATTACCTTCATCTCATTCAGACGCTAAATAACCTAAGATGTTGATAAAGCGTCATAAAATAACCTACTAAAATAAAAAATAAAACGTGAAAAACTATAAATTTTATTGCAAAAATGTCCACGTTACAAATATGTCCTGTTGCCTGTGTCAAAATCATTATTAATCGTCTTCCTATCTAGTAATTACTGAGAAACATTCAGTTTTAAATTACAGGAAGGTACTGTCTAATGCTGTTGCTGTATTTACTGTATAGTTTTCATATCTCTGCACTACTGTCTCGATCCTGCGTTGATTTGTGATGTATAGGCTTCGAGACTTCGGACCTAGTAGAGCAGTTCAGTGGGAAATCCGCATAACGGCGTACTGAGTATAGTGGTAAAGCGTACAGTAGGTGGGGGTACTGTAGAATGAATGCCAACAAATACGCAAAGGAAAACGCTCTGGATTTGAAGGTTCTGACGAATAATTATTTGGTGTTTATACAAACCTATTTTTAAACTGTGTTTGAAACTATTACACGGTTAGAAAAGTCGAAGCAAGAGATGCCGGAAGCCCTCAAATTAATTGAGGAAATGACATAGAGAATTAATGATACACCAAGTACACCGATTACTGAACGTGTAAAACAGAAGTGGAAATCAATTTTATGCAAAAATAATGGATATTGAACATTGTTTAACATAAACAGCAAATTAGTAGACATAAATTCACCCGAGAATAAAGAATTTTCTCTTACAGACTTCAATGATGTTAGGTTTTTTCGTTTTGCTCCTATCACGTCATGCGACGTAGAGCACAGCTTTTCACAGTACAAACTGTGTTTGGCAGATAAGCGAAAAAGATTTACGTTTGAGACACTGAAAATGTATCTTGTACTATATTGCAATTCGGTACTGTAACTGCACTTCCTAAAGATAGCCAATAGGATAAATGAAGAAATTAAAATTGCTATATGTTTATTTCCACCAATAACACTGTATAATTGAACACAAATGCTTATAAAAGGCAGGGGAATAAATGCTTTTCACATTATTTTGACATTGTCATTGTGTAATGTATATTTACTTTCACAATGTAGATATGTGTGTGTTTCCCCATACTACCGTACTCTACTCTAAATAGCAGCGTTGTTACCTCAATACATCTCTACCTTTCACTATCTGCAGCGAGTCAACAATCTATAGTATAAGCACCGTAAACTTATTGTATCGGGTCCCAAGTCTCGAAGCCTAGACTGATGTATCTCTTATTTATGGGTTCTCTAATATTGATGTATCCTACTTGAATTTGTATAATTGAGTTCTCTGTAGAAAGATGTTCATACGTAACATGCTCTAAAAATCTCTAAATGCTGACATGATGTACCGACACCGCACCGTGAACTTAACTCGAGCTACGGTATGGATCATGATGATATGTGAGTTAATGATGGCGAAATGAGTCCGAGGTCCAACACCGAAAGTTACTCAGTAATTCTGCTTCAATTGGTTGAGGGAAAACCCCGGAAATAAGCCCAACCAGGTAACTTGTCCCAACCAGGATTTGAAACTGGGCCCGCTCGTTTCACGATCAGACGTGTTAAACGTTAATCCACAGCGGTGGATTGCCCTTCACTTTAGTTTTGCATTTGTTCTCCTTACCTCTACTTCTGCCATATCACCTTCATATGTGTGGTTCCGGCTGCAGCCTGCACAATTTGAATGTTATTCAAGTCCCTGTTGGTTTCACAGCGTACGCTGCACTTGCTTCTTTCTGAGCACCTCCAGTAGAGTTTATCATCATTTCTACTTCTGGTGTGAAAATGCTAAATAAAACCATAGTGTATTGAAAGCTCTTTCCCTTTTTGTGAGTAAATGATCTGGAATTTTGCCTAGTAACAGAAGCAGCATTGTTATTGCCTAGTAACAAAAGCAGCATTGTTAGTGTACAAATATTTGTGGACGTCTTAGTTAATGGATATTTTAAAGTGGACATTTTGATATTTGGCCTTTTTATTGCATGGCCTTGTTGCCTGGACCATATTGTTGTGGACATTTTTGTTCAGTAGACATTTTTACGTGCGGACATTTTACTGTGGACATTTTAATCTGGAAGCGTCATTGGTACCATCTTACGGGGGAGAACATACTGAAAAAAAATATATATTTTTATATGGTTTAAAATTAAAAATAATGTAAAAGTTATTATAATGTTTAATTTTAAATTTGGAAAATTCTCACTTTGAGAAAAACAAGTTTAAAGTTTAACGCCTGTTGAAATTTAGTATCCAGGTATTACTTACCTCTTGTATGCATTTCTTGTCTACCATCCCACATATTTTCTGCTGAATCCAGATCCGTCATTATTTTTTTTTATTTTAGTACGTTATTTTACGACGCTTTATCAACAGATTAGGTTATTTAGCGTCTGAATGAGATGAAGGTGATAGTGCCGGTGAAACGAGTTCGGGGTCCAACACCGTACGTTACCCAGCAATCCGACATTAAATTGGCGTATTTCCTAGATATATAGTGTCCGTTTGTGAGCATGTTGCTAGTGCAGCTGAGAATGGTACCATTTCCTATACACGTCACATCAGCCATTTGCCAAACACAGTTGTCAGACTGACTGCAGCAAATGTAAAACATTCGCACTTAACGTTCCCATATATATATATATATATATATATATATATATATATATATATATATATATACATGTATATGTGTGTGTGTGTATAGCCTACTCGTATATATATATATATATATATATATATATATATATATATATACATATACAGAGTGGATGGTAACCTCTACACTAAATTTTAAGAGGTGATTCTACATGTTAAATATAACAAAACTTCTATTACACTTTTCCTTCAATGAAGCACCGCTAAGTAGGAAATAAATAGTCTTTGCCCTATGTTTGCAACACTCTATTGTAGTAATGGACCGAGAGAAATATCCGATTATACTATACAAGCTGATAGATAAAAAATAATATGAACAGTTAATGTCTTGAAAATCGTTTTTTTTTTTTTTTTTTTGCAAATTAAATTGTTTAAATTGAATAACAGCGAAAATCATTGAAATAAATCTTGCAACGTCACGTGTTATCTGAGTACAGCAGAGGGGAAGGGGAAGGTAATGAGTGCAGGCCGCGCCTGCTTAGAGTTATTGCAGCAGAAAAAAATTATTTAAGATTTTTCAAATCTCTCCATATGATTTTTTACCAGTTTCATTTTGGTGCAGAGATTACCATCCACTCTATATACACAAATAAATAAATGAACAAATAAATAAGTACGATAAATAAATAAATAAGTAAATAAATAAATAAACAAATAAAATAAATAAATAAATAATATCCCTTCCAAGCAATGAGCCTAGTGGCCTTTTATGGTCTCCGATCATCTCTTCCCTCACTATATTTATTAAAGAATCTGCCTAGTTAATCTCCAGTTTTCCAGTCTTTACACAAATTTTTGAAGTCAATATTTCTTGTACTATTATAAACATTAAATATTTGCTACGTCATCATTCCTATTATAATTCAAATAGAATACACCAGCAATTTTCTTAAAAATTCAATTTCTATAATTGTTAAACGTCGCCCATCTTGACGTCGAACAGTCCAAGGTTCACTATTAGGCCTATAGTTTACGGTTGATATTGCCAAAATTTTGTAATACAGCATGTTACCTATATATTGCTTCAGAATTTTGTATATTAACAAATTCAAAATAATTCACATAATATTCAATAGAGGACGGCGTGGTTCTCAATAAGAGGAGGGAGGGGGAGAGAGAGAGAGAGAGAGAGAGAGAGAGAGAGAGAGAGAGAGACAGACAGAGAGGGAGAGAGAGACAGAGAGAGATAGAGAGAGGGGGAGGGAGGGAGAGAGAGTGTTTGTGTGTGTGTGTTTTTGTGCAATGTCATGTGAAGTCTAGAGGTAGTGAGGATGAGGTGAAATTATTGCACTAAAAACTACGCGAATGTCCGTGAAACAATCTTGGGACTGTCGATAAGAAATTATGCGAGCTCTAAGCTTCTTGACCATTTTACTTCGTGACCACTGTTTCATTGTAGAAACTTAAAAAAACTGAATGAAAAAAGGCTTGGAAGTTTAACGTCGCTTATATATTTTGATATTTCTAAGACAGAATTATGACTGTATCCCTTATGTTAGAATTCTTCAGTTGATCATGTTTCACCTGCTAAGGAGATATTACGTAAATGTATAATGAATGTTTGCAAGATTAATACACAGTTAATTCTGAATCATTTAATGTCTAGGATTTGTAAAACCAGTTCTAAAGTAAATTGATTTATCTCCATTATCATATGAATTTAATTCTCTTTCTCTCATTTTGTAATATACGACTATAGTTATTCTTTTGTGCAGTTATATGAACAGCCTTAATTTTGACATGACAGCAATAATTATCTCAGGATAATGAAGGGGTCTGTAATGCTGACAGATGCAAGAACAGAATTTAGATGGAATCCAACTTTCGTCATTTTTAGTGCGCTATTTTTCTCTCTTAAACACCTGCATGATTTAATTTAGACTACCCGCATAACTAAAGACCCTCCTGTACGTCAACAGTTGAAAAGAGTACCAATGAATGATTATTTATGGATCTGGTTCATAAGTTTGTTCCTAATGCTATTACAATTTTCCTTACGATTTTGCTAATACTGTACAATAATTGAGGGGTTAGCTGGTAGAATGGCCTCAGTGTATTATCGCAAATAGACGAACAGTCCGCCCTGTTTTCGATAAATAGTATTTCGAACTAAAAATCTACTAAACTCGAATTTAGATTTTCAAATAGCAAATAGATCCTTTTTTCACAAAGAGGTTCGGTATGACTTCCTTATCACACATTTGTCCTGTGTTATCTCAAGCAGCGGTTTTTTGCCAACTATTCAAAAATAATTTTAAAAAATCCAACGCAATTCATCCAAACGTCCCCATCTACAAGTGACGCGCCAAAGCAGCAGTTTTCTCTGCCATCGTAGGCTTTTTTCTCGGTGGGCTATGGAAAGCGAACTAGCACCGTATAATGATTATGGAGCAATAGTGGAATGTTGGTAGGACAAACGACAGTACCCTAGAAAATCTACCACCAAGCACCAATTTTGGCCATCGCAAACTCCACTTCGATCCACAGTGATTCGAACACGGATTATCAGCGCGGAAAACCAATGCTTTAGCCTTTCGACTATACAGAATGAACCGTAAGTAATGACATTAATTTCAGAGTGTTATTCTTTGACATATTTCACACAAAAAAACTTTAACACAATTTTGCTTGTTTTTGCTTCCTTTCGAGAAAAAAATAATTTATGGGAAACATTTCACGGAACTTTTCGTTCTGAAAAGGGATTTTTTTTTTAAATTACATTTGTTCGGATCAAATTTCTGCAGATTTAAAGACAAAACTAAAATTCTCTTAATCATCTATTTTCATAAAACAATGCTGTATTAAATTGACTGAGCATATTGGGAATTAAATCGAAGGCTTTCCCAAAACACGCTATGAAATAATATATGTTTTGTTTGAAATATCTCAAAGAACAACCCATTGAAATTGATGACATTACTTACAATTCACCCTATAGAGTGTTCGGAGTTAAGAAAATACCATTGGGTACATAGGCGACCTCTTAGCGGATATCTCCTGCTTTGTAATGTAACAGAAGTAAATCTATTCCATTTAAGTTATTCGGTTACTGAAAATACGGACTAATATGTAAGTCTATTTGTAAGCAATATAAAGCGCTTATGATTGAAGCAATGCTTAATTACAGCACTTAGATTTATTTTTGTTATTTTATGTACGTCAGAAAATACGTGAATAACTTATTTTAGCTGTATCACAATAAGGGAGGATGTCTCCTAAGACGACGCCTATATATCCTATGGTAACTTATTTCCTAAATTCCGATCGCTCTATAATGGGCCTCGTATCACAAAAGATTACAGACCCACTGCTTGTAAATGTATACTGTTGGTTATTATTTTCGTATGACCGACGAGGAAATGAGTCGAAGGAGTCTATGTTTGAAGCCTTTTTAAATTGAAGAGTCCACTGCAAGAATGATGGATGTCATTTTCTTGTCGAAAATGAACCAAGACTGTCAATGCATAGCTTAAGACATATAGAATATACATAGAGAGTTATATGGCATTAACACTGATAGTCATTGTCCAGTAATGATCGGAGAATCACAGTTAAGCTTTGAGCGCTAAGCATTTCAAACTTTCAATTAGTTCTCCTGAAAAATGTATTCCAAATGACATCCATCATTCTTGCAGTGGACTCTTCAATAGTTATTATTATTGTTATTATTATGATTATTATTATTATGATTATTATTATTATTATTATTATTATTATTATTATTATTCACTTATAATATTAAAATGCATTTGAGGGAGGTGGGATATGATGATAGAGACTGGATTAATCTTGCTCAGGATAGGGACCGATAGCGGGCTTATGTGAAGGCGACAATGAACCTCCGGGTCCCTTAAAAGCTATAAGTGAGTTAAGTAAGTATGTAAGTATTATTTACTTACTTACTTACTTGCTTGCTTACTTACTTACTTAGGCCTACTTGCTTTTAAGGAACCCGGAGGTTCATTGCCGCCTCACATAAGCCCGCTATTGGTCCCTATCCTGAGAAAGATTAATCCAGTTATTATTATTATTATTATCATCATCATCATCGCTGTCATTATTTATTTTCAAGGGTATTCGAGAATAAGATGCTTAGGAAAATATTTCGAGCTATGAGGGATGAAGTTACGGGAGAATAGAGAAAGTTATAAAACACAGAACTTCACGCATTGTATTCTTCAACTAACATAATTTCATTCATTCATAATTTTCTGCCCAAGAGCAGGTCTTTAACTGCAAACCCAGCATTCTTCAATATTTCCCATTTTATACCTTCCTTTTAGTCTCCGCATATGATCCATATATCTTAACGTCATCTATCATCTGATATATTCTTGTTTTCCAATCTCTTCTCCCGTTCACTATACCTTCCAGTGCTTTCTTCAGTAGGCAGTTTCTTCTCAGCCAGTGACCCAACCAATTTCTTTGTCTTTTCCTGATCAGTTTCAGCATCATTCTTTCTTCACCCACTCTTTCCAATAAGGCTTCATTTCTTATTATGTCTCTCCATTTCACATGCTACATTATTCCCCATATCCACAATTAATTTCAAACGCTTCTTTCTATTCACTTGAAAATATTAAATTCAGACGTTTGAGATGGGCAGGATATGTGAATCCGGAAATACATAGGCTACCAAATGTTAGTTAGAAAACCTGGGAGAAAAAGACCTTTGGGAATGTATTTGAAGGAGGTGAGATATGATGCTAGGGACTGGATTAATGTTGTTTAGGATAGGGACGGATGGTGGGCTTACGTGATAGCAGCAATGAACCTCCGGGTTCTTAAAAAGCCATTTGTAAGTGAGTAAGTAAGTATTATTATTATTATTATTATTATTATTATTATTATTATTTATTACTATTACAAATTTCCTTTTTAATTTCTATAATGATGTTAAACTTGTACTTGGTTAATCGTGAACGATAACACAATTACATAATTAGTGGTCTCAGAAAATTATAGACTAATTATTTTTCTTTCACAACTAGACAGACCTACAACAAAGACAAACTTAACGATAAATTATTTCTTAGAAATTGGATCTTGTCGTCTTGACTAGTACAATTGTCCTGGAGAAATAATTGCAGACAACACTTGCAATGCCTGAGACAAGCAGTTTTGTCTTCCTGTGCGGCAGAACGGTGTAGCGAGAGGAAATGAAGTGAATTTAGATCTGCGACGAGCTTTAAAGGTTGACGGGTTGACAAGACCCGACCTGAGCGAAGAAAGTCCATAATTCCGGGGCTTCAGCGGAATTGACAGTGTGTCGTTACGATAAGATAAATTTTCCCACCTACAAAGTATCATTTGTCTATCTTTTGCATGTAGAACAATTTGCTCTAATTACGTAATTATTATGTCATTTTACTTAGAAACTCAGTTACAACTTGTGTAATTATTTGAGTGCAATTAGTATTAAATAACTACGCGCTTATCACTGTTTGTCACTCACCGACAAATTAAATAACCGCTTGTGCCAAGTAAGAGACACCGATGTCCGAATGCGGATGTGGAGGAGGGCTTCAGGGTTCGTGAACCTTGTGGTTCTCAAAACGAACTCATACATTCTATCGGATTATAGAAAGGGTCTAGGGGAAAAACGATCAAAGTCAAATAGATATAGTTTTCGGTGCCATTCGTTAGAGAGCATTTAGAACTATATTTGCAACAAAATTTACTGTGTCCTCTATCCTGGATTGAGTTATACTTGTGCCGGAAAAAAAATGCTTATTTCTGTAAAATTATTTTAAAAATTCCTTGTTCACTTTTTTCAAGACCCTGTACAACAGAATGCTGCATTGGAGTTAAATCGCTCGCTTGAACTCGGTCGAGTGTCGCACCCTCGAGTGAGATACAATCAGTCGTGATACGCTCGTAATAAATAGAAGCACAGTACAAGGTCATCTCACCGACATGTCTTATCTTGTATGGAAGGCGACAGATAAGATACACATATGTTTTGCTCACACGGTAAAAATAAGGCTTTATTTTCTGCATTTATGACAAACGTTTAATGGAACGTACAAAAACAGGAACATGAAAGTATAAATAAAATAATATGAAAAACTTCGATATACAGTTATTATTGCCAATTAATAATTATTCAATATTTGATTTACCACATATATAATATTATAGGTCCATACACAGTGTTCCGCCTATATACTGCGACAATGTAGAAACGTTTTACAAAATATTATTTATATAGGAGTAGATTAATAACAATATTAGTACAGAGATAACGTCACAGAAAATATAATAAAACGAATAATCATGCTGCACAACTGTTACAGACGCAAAGATTGATACACTAATTATTAGAGATTATTATTATTATTATTATTATTATTATTATTATTATTATTATTACTGGAAAACTTGATACAGTTCTTGCATTATCGTGATTGTGTTCTCCGTTTATAATAATTACATTTACATCCAATAACATCTATCAGATGTGGCAAAAAAAAAAAAAAAAAAGACTCCTTTGTGGGGGGGGAGGGGAACATTTACCTACAACATTTATATTACATTTTAAAGCAAGTTTTGTAGTTGTACTATGGAGAGGTTAGTTAAACACTGAAAAGTTTTGAAATGATAAACATCTATGATGTTACTACACAGTTCATCACTGTAACAAGAAAGAATGTCTAACGCTCGGCTTATACCGTTCGATTTATCGCTCGTGACAATTTTACCCATCATGCATGTGGGCTACCTATCGGATTATGCTATGAACTATTTGGCGCTCGAGCGAAAACGTCCGATGCAGACCTCTGCTGTACAACCTATGTTCAACGTCATCGTGAACGCTGCCTGGCATCTCCTATCTGCTTGTATTGAAATAAAAATGATAATGCTACAGTATGTATTGGGTATTGTAGCTACAGAATCTTTCTACTGTACTCTCTTTGGTAGTTGGTTTGTTATAAATAGTATTTAAACACTGTATCATGAATTTTTGTGTATAGATCAGGCTGTAATATGACATTTTTTCAAACTTTGTCAATAATTCAAAGAAAATTTCATAAACAAGAAAAAATGTAACAAACTTAAACGTTTAGGCTCTAGATAAATGGCAGAAATATATAAAACGAATAAGATCAGTCATATTCTAAATTTAATTAATTCAAATGCGTAGTCACGTTAAGGTACACAGTATCATCACTTGTCCTGGACTCTTAATGAGAGAATCTGGCAAACCCTGCTATTGCCCCAGCTCTACATCATCCTGTTGCTCAACGAACTCTTTAAAAATGCGACGGTACCACAGTCTACTATATACAGTCACGAAGTTTGAGTTTTGAGGGTGCTAGAAACAATAGACTGTGACGGTACTATTTTGTATTGCCTGTAATGAGGTGATATTAGCGATCCTAGTGGTGAGCAACTATCTAATGTTTGCATATTTACTACGTATTGAGCTTCGCGACTGTATATATTAGACTGTGACGGTACTCTGCAGTGTTCACAGTCTGGTAAAAAAAATAATGGTCCCACTATTCTCGGTGCAGAGATTGCGCACCAAACCCTGATTTTCGCTGGGTGCATAGGTAGGCCTACTACATGAATGACGCGTGAATTTTGAACATTTTCAACAAGACGGCGTTACATGCTATACATCAAACGAATCGATGGAGCTATTTTAAAAGTTTCTTTGAAGATCGGATAATTTCCAAGAATCTGCGGCCACCGAGATCTCCGGATTTTACAACACAGGATTTCTTTCTATGGGGTTACTTAAAGGACAGGGTTTACGACACACCCCCCAGACATTGGACGATTTGAAGCAGAACATTATACACGAGATCAATGGTATTGACAACAGAGTCCTCCAATGGGCGGACAGTAACACAGAATGATGTGTTGAGTTGTCTTGATCGGGAGGAAGGACATTTTCGTATACTCTATATTTGAGGTATAACAAATTGTGGTTAGCATTATTCTTGTTAAAATAAATAACGAAATAAATATGTTAGTTTTATATGAATCACTCTGAGGGCTACTACATAGGTCAATATTCTCGCGCCGGCGTTCGGAATCTGAATCTTGTGCACAACATTCACAGCTCTGTTGTTCACAGAGATACTTTTATGGAGATAATGGATCAGAATTAAATAAAATTACTAAGGAAAACCTCAGTATGTGGATAAAAATGCAACACAGTTGCATGTCGCTTTAAAAACTAGATTGAGAGCATGAAGAAAGGAAAATCATTTGAAGAAACAGAATGTGAAGATAAAATCGAGACAGACGTAGATGAATAAGAGCGATTTTTCGTGTTAAGTCAGCGTATTATGGATAGTCCCCCTTTAATTTTCTTAAATGATCGGGGGTAATGGAATAAGTGTGGCTTGGCGCACCTGCAGACCTGCCCATTGGAGCGTGGCAGAGACGCGGGCTGTGCCAATCGGGCAGCCGAGCGGAGCTAACAAACATGCAACGCAAACAAGACGACAATTTACAAACCGACACTCTGACATCTCTTGCTAGATGCAGCTCAGACGTCTTCTCTAGCCAGGATCAACTCTAGTTCGTGCAAATCTGGCTTTCAGGCTCACTGTGAAGCTGATTTGAATAATGTCAAGGGAAAAAATTGTATCGAACCCGGGATCTTTGGCTGAGCGCACCAACGTTCTACAGACTGAGCTACCCAGAAACAACTCTCGTTCAGCCAATCAGCCAGTTATGTAACGTCTTCTAACCATTAAGAACAGATTTAGTTATCAGCATTTGTACTGAACTAGGAATGCTATGAGAAGAGAATAGCCCGCTTCCGAATTCGAGTTCAGTAATACTGTCGCTAATCTTCGGAACCGATAATGACAATAATGATAACAATAGTAACAAATTCATGTAAATATTTTTTCGGATGTAATTTATGCAGAATTTAAAGAACGAAACTAAAATTCTTTAATTCATTTATTTTCACAATACACTGCTCTCTTAAATTGACTGAGCATATTGTGAATTAAATCAATGGCTTTCACAAAACACGCTATGAAATGTTTCATACAAAACAATTTTTATCTCAGAAAGGAAGCAAAAACGAGCAAAATTGTATGAAACTTTTTTGTTTAAAATATCTCAAAGCATAAACCTCCTGAAATTAATGTACGGTTCAGGCTGTATAAGGGATAAGTTCTAAGCTCATATCTTTAGATATCTTTCCACTTACTCTATCAACTATGACTTAGCTAGACACGCAGTAGGACTCCCGTGATGTGAGTTCAGCACTTACTTACAAATGGCTTTTAAGGAACCCGCAGGTTCATTGCCGCCCTCACATAAACCCGCCATCGGTCCCTATCCTGTGCAAGATTAATCCAGTCTCTATCATCATATCCCACCTCCCTCAAATCCATTTTAATATTACCCTCCCACCTGCGTCTCGCCCTCCCCAAAGGTCTTTTCCCCTCCGGTGTCCCAATTAACACTCTATAGGCAATACATTTCTGGATTCGCCCATAACATGCCCTGCCCGTCTCAAACGTCTGGATTTAATGTTCCTAAGTATGTCAGGTGAAGAATAAAATTTTCATGTGATATCTAGATAACTGATCAAAGTATGTTAGAAGCTATCCTTTATATCGTCGTTTTTCTCTTCTGTAGGGGCGTGAGCATTTATAACTACGATATCGCACCATCTATCCTTAAGTACTAAATATGATAACCTGTCACTGATAAATTCAATGTTTTTTACTGCTGATTTTATTCTTTTATGAACAAAGAATCCTGTTCCTAATTGGTGATTATTGTTTCCTTCCCCGTAATACAAAAAGTAATCTCCTATTTGTGATATGCCATTCCCATCTAAGCTAACCTCTTGTACTCCCACGAAGTCTATTCTATATCTAGCTAGTTCTTTTGCTACTAATGTTACCCCTCCTGTTCTATGAAGACTAGTTACGTTACACGTACCAAATCTCGTAACCTTATTCCTTTGCTGTGGTCGTGCCAGAGAATCAATCCCATTCCGAGGCTTATTGTATGGATTCGTAACAAGCTGTTTTTTTATGGTGATTATTAATATTATTTAAATTATTATTTACTATATATCCTTCAATAATGTTAAAATATGTAAAATTATGTATTATGGTGTGAAATACGTAATATTACACCAAATATGTGAAAAAACGTAAAATAAAATTTATGGACAACATTCCTACATAGGTATCTCGTCTCAATATGTATCTCCGAACAAATGTAACATTGCAAAATTTACAGAACGAAAAGTTACATTTTTTCGGATAAAATGTCTGCACATTTAAAGGACCATGCTAAAATTATTTCATTCATTTATTATCATAATATACTCCTCTCTTAAACTGACTGAGCGTGAATTAAATCAATGACTTTCACAAAACACGCTATGAAATGTTTCATACAAAACAATTTTTATCTCAGAAAGGTAGCAAAAACGAGCAAAATTGTATGAAACTTTTTTGTTTAAAATATCTCAAAGAATAACTCACTAAAATTTATTTATTTATTTATTTATTTATTTATTTATTTAGTTATTTATTTATTTATTTATTTATTTATTTATTTATTTATTTATTTATTTATTTATTTATTTATTTATTTATTTTGCTAATAATTGTAACATAAAATATAATATAAACAGATATAACTTCACCTTACCAGTGAAAGAGTAGAATTCGTACTTCGGTTCAGCCTGTATACGGTACCCTACTGCTGAATTCATTCATTTTATGAAGCATGTATGTCAGCCAGAAGGGATAAGTTCTAAGCTCATATCTTTAGATATCTTTCCACTTTAACAACGATGACTTAGCTAGACACACAGTAGGACTCCCGTGATGTGAGTTCAGCACTGATAAATAATAAACATCTATATCCGGGAATAGATTCATACTCACTACGGTGGCTCCCTGAACAATGTTAAAGCAAATGCAGTACTTCTCAGTATTTGTGTACATAATGGCCAGCAGGGGTTGAACATTTTATTACAACGCAGTTTACTGTAAACCTCATTGAGAGCATCTATCCTCAGGGATCA
Organism: Periplaneta americana; assembly: GCF_040183065.1. NCBI lineage: Eukaryota > Metazoa > Arthropoda > Insecta > Blattodea > Blattidae > Periplaneta > Periplaneta americana. Next base: position 32,728,052 of record NC_091117.1, read on the forward strand.
AACCTAGGGCCACAATGTACGCAACCAACACGCAATCATAAGGACTTCATGTTCGATATCCCGGAGCCTGAAGCCCTTCATAGTAGTTCCGGGTGTAGGAATGTCTGAGACACATATGTCTACCTCTCTTTTTCTCTCTGAGATCTGAATTTTTTTTCCCCGGCTGTCGGTCCAAATCTCATAAAGGAGCTGTGTTAAGAGAGGCGACACATCTTCGGATGAAAGCGACGTTCTTAAAAAGCTTCGTTACATTCCCATAGGCATGCGTTTTGCGTGTGCAGATACGTACAGACATGCTAGGTTCTTCGTACAACAAAATTACCTAAAAATATATATAAAATACCTCCATGAGAGAAACTGAGGCAATGGCATGTCGTGCTTCTGATCCTATTAGGACTAAAATTAAATTAAAAAATCCGAGTTGTTGCAGCCTATGGAAGACTAATATAATCCGGAATCAGCTTACTTAATACCCTAAGGCTGAAACATAACCACTTTTTCTCCATTACTACATTATGCTAGTGAATTATGGTGATTTTCTAGTTTGAAAGTTGAATTTTCTTTTGCCAACTTCATTTCGAATTTCGATACTGAGTTATACTACAACTATTAGTGATTTTCTAACTGTTACGTTGGCAGCAGGAACAGTTGTTGTCGGTAGTGCAAATTCTGAAAATTCAAATTGTTCTAGATTTCTGAGCCGATTACTGGAAGCTAGTGAAATTCGAACATAACTAATAATTAATTAACATCAGTATTATATTAATATATAATAGATATTTCGCGTTTTGTGTTGTGGTTACAATTCAAGATTATAATCAGATAAGTGTAAATAAATACTGTATAACTTATGGTGTGATACATGCACTTGGGTGATCGATAGAAAATGCACACGGAGACAGCAATTGTAACTAGAATAGCAAAATTATTAGGAGTAAGTAAGAGTTCTTAAGCATACATTTCAAAGTGGCATTCGGTCTTCGAAGTTTGTACTAATCATTTCACATGATCAAACAAAATATATTTTTAGGTTAGGTCTAGTGAATAGTAAACTGTTTAGTCAAAGCAATGAATTTCATGTTGACAGACAAAATACATTTTAACATTAGATCATATGAATCTACTAATTTACAACATAATGTGCGAGAAGTCAGGAGGAAAATATAGGCCTACTCTTTAAAAAAATGATTGAACCTTTTAGAAAACACCTCCCAACATAAAGATAGTATGTAGAAATAAGTAAGACATCGTTATTGTTAATAGTATATTATTATTATTATTATTATTATTATTATTATTATTATTATTATTATTGTATATGGAATTGTGAGTTTACGCTCTTTCGTGATATCTGGTATTAGTTGGCAACACTGAAGAGACGGCCAAATTAGCTTTCTAGGAACTGCTCTTACGTGATTACGTTGTGCTCTTGTAATAGAAGTCATGGCGTTTTAAGGCTGGTTCACAATAAACCGGAAACGGAAACGACGAGAACGAGAACGGAAATAAAGTTAAAATAAACTTATTTAAAAGTGAGCATTCACAATAGTTAATTGCGAATACTCACATTTAAATATATTTTTTAACAATAATTCCGTCCTCGTTGTCGTTTCCGTTCCCGGTTTATTGTGAAGCAGCATGGTAATATTTCACGGCACTGGTACAATATTGTAGCATCTTGTGCACGATTTTGACTAAAGATAAAGACTATTTTTTCTGTTGTTTTTTTTTTAATTTGTTTAATACCATCCAAGCGAACGGATCCAGGAGTTAGTGCATTGTATTCGGGAGGGGAGTACCCGATCCAGCGCTATGATCTATGTGTATTACCAAACCACACCGGCGGACTACACTAAGGTTCGCTGCATATATAGATTTCAGGTAGACAATCGCACACGTCTGTAGATCACCACCCTCCGTGCATCGCCAGAACATGACGTGGAAAAGTGAGAACCCCAGAATGAACCATTATTGTATCCTTTTCCACTACAAGTGTCAGTATGGATTTTTAAAGTGAAAATGCCGGGCCTGACCGGGACTCGAACACAAAAATCTGACCACGCGGCCACCGCATTTATTATTTCAATAAATTTCACTATTATTTTACATTAAGAAATGGAAATAATTTTAGAAAAGCTGATGCAATTTATTTTACAGTTTCTTTTCAGAATATTCTTCAAAAAACTATACCGAAATTCCAACCGTTTTTATTCAGTTTATTCATAAGGAAAACCCTGTAACGGCAGACCTTCAGGTAATCAAACAACAATCAGAAAGCAAAAAGACTCTTTCTCTCTACTGATTGCACGAGTTTAAAAGGGAACAACAATAAAATGGTATAGAGATATAATGGAGGGATGGAACCTCTTGGAATTTCACACAGATGAACCTCAAGTGATTCATTCTGGCTATCTTTACAAGATTAAAGTTTGGAGAACTGCAGAAGGAAGTTGAAATAGTCTGTTCAGGTATATGAGAAGGAAAGGTCTTCAAATACATTCTTGCCAGGACTAGCTCTATTGTTCTTACTGAATTCGCAATACCTTCTGTTATGGCAGAGCTTTACTTGAAGGTAATACATTTTTCAGCAAGGAATCATGATTTTTAAATTAGCTACTTAAACAACACTAGATTTCTATATTCAATGTGGACCGTAGAAATAGCTTTTAACTTTAAAGTGATAGAATTAGAAATGATTGCAACAATATTAGCTTAATAATGCTGCTGCTGCTGCTGCTGATGATGATGATGATGATAATAATATTAATAATAATAATAATAATAATAATACATACATACATACATACATACATACAACTTACTTACAAATGGCTTTTAAGGAACCCGGAGGTTCATTGCCGCTCTCACGTAAGCCCGCCATCGATCCTTATCCTGTGCAAGATTAATCCAGTCTCTATCATCATATCCCACCTCCCTCAAATCCATTTTGATATTATCCTCCCATCTGAGCTCGGCCTTTCCAAAGGTCTTTTTCCCTCCGGTCTTCCAACTAGCACTCTATATTCATTTCTAGATTCGCCCATACGTGCTACATGCCCTGTCCATCTCAAACGTCTGATTTAATGTTCCTAATAATGTCAGGTGAAGAATACAATGCGTGCCGTTCTGCACTGTGCAACTTTCTCCATTCTCCTGTAACTTCATCCTTCTTAGCCCCAAATATTTTCCTAAGAACCTTATTCTCAAAGACCCTCAATCTCTGTTCCTCTCTCAAAGTGAGAGTCCAAGTTTCACAACCATAAAGAACAACCGGTAATATAACTGTTTTATAAATTCCAACTATCAAATTTTTTGACAGCAGACTGGATGACAAAAGCTTCTCAACCGAATAATAACAGGCAATTCCCATATTTATTTCGCGTTTAATTTCCTCCCGAGTGTCATTTATATTTGTTACTGTTGCTCCAAGATAAATAATAATAATAATAATAATAATAATAATAATAATAATAATAATAATAATAATAATAATAATAATAATATACTGAAAATATATGTTTTAGGTGTCCATTCCTGACCTCAAAATCAATACGCATTGAAGAGATGAATCAGAGTTGTTGAGAAATTTATCTCATAAAGTTATTTCGAAATTTTCCAGAATGTAAGGTATTTGAGTTATTATCTCATGAGTGAAGCCTTATTGAAGTTATTTAGTTACGAGGTTCGAATCAATTATCCTGACTGTTAAATAAACATACATCCTTTGATATACCTACTTGATATAGTCTATCTGCAAGTTCAGTTTCTAACAGATTCCTACCCGTATTAAACGGATAACTACATAGCTCAGTTGGAAGAGCATCTGACTACGCACTGGAAAGTACCAGCACAGTCTACTATATACAGTCGCGAATTTCAATATGTAGTAAAAATGCAAACATGGGTAGTTGCCTACCACTAGGATCGCTACTATCGCCTCATCATCGCAGATCTCTCTCTTAGCAGCCGACAAAATATGTTACACTTTCGTTGTCGTGTTCTTTTGGAAAAAATTAACACCTTCCTTCCATTATTGAAATATTAAATGCATAAAGTTAATTTATTATTTTAATGAATGCATATTAAATTCCACCATAAACTCGAAGATACCAGCAAGAAATAAGTTAATATAATTTTTGTTTGTGCAAAACGAACTGAAATTTACTATAATAGCTTCACTCATTCAAGATTATAGCGATAGCGATAATTAACTATGAAACCAATAAATATTAATTTGCATTTCTCTTTACAACAATAATAATGGAAATATGAATTAATGGAGTAACTTACGTGCACCGGTACTTGTAGTGTATGCTTACGTAGTTAAAGTGGGATGAGGTTAAGCAATAATAATCACACCAGAATTGGAAATAAAACGTGATCAATAAATTTTATTGTAACAGACTTTTTCTACGTCTCTAGTAAAGCAACAAATAAAAATAACAACAAAATTAACAGCTATAATTAAAAACATATCCTTTGAAGAAAAAAGTAGGCCTAAGCAATAATAATCCCACCAGAATTGAAAATAAAACGTGATCAATAAATTTCATCAAAACAAACTTAATTTTTCTACGTCTTTAGTAAAATAACACATAAAAATAATAACAAAATTAATAGCTACAATTAAAAATATATCCTCTGAAAAAAGAAGTAGACCTAACCTTTATTTCTCTGGGAATTTAGCAGCCTAAGTGACAGAACTTTAACCGGTATCTAATGTCCTTTCGGTTAGACTGAAACGTGTCATTGTGAAATTTAAGGATATAATGTATTCTAACAGTCACAAAGAACTTCAAATTGAACAGTTTTGTTTCTGCACAGTTTCTGAATCTTTCGGAAATCGGATAACTCTGGCCTCTTTCTCTTACTGTTGCTACAATTTATAGCACTACAAACGTCTCCTCCTTGTCCCATATTATTATTCCAATTATTATATTTTAGCCATTAACATTTTCATTATAACCTATAACGAACATTTCACAAGCATCAATGTGAAATACGCAACGAGCTAGCACTCGATAGAAATACGACAAATTCCAAAGTCTACCATGGACAGTCTATTGTTTCTAGTTGCTAACCGCTTGGAGCGCTTTATCACGAGATTTGCAAAAAAACACCTCAAGCTTCGCAACTGTATATAGTAGACTGTTGTACCAGGTTCAATCCCGATGGTGATTAGTTATTTCTCGTTGCCAAAACTTGCAGAAGAGCCCCAAGATTCACACAGTCTCCTGTGGAACTGAGTGCCGCTTCTCTCCCGGGGTGCCACTGCTACGTAGGGACGAGATCACGAAAGCATGGGACTGTATCTTTATGCTCCACATGCACAATAATGGTGTACAAAGATGCCTTTATCTATTGCACAGATGAGAGTTTACCTCTTTCATTGATATAAAATTTTGTTGTTATTATTATTATTATTATTATTATTAATATTGCCCCCCCCGTAGCGTCGTGGTCTAAGGCATCCTGCCTAGGACTCGCGTTACGGAATGCGCGCTGGTTCGAGTCCTAGTGGGGGAAGAAATTTTCTCATGAAATTTCGGCCAGTGTATGGGACCGGTGCCCACCCAGCATCGTGATGCACTTGTGGAGCTATGATAGGTAGCGAAATCCGGTTGCGAAAGCCAGCTATAACGTCTGGGGGGTTCATCGTGCTAACCACACGATACCTCCATTCTGGTTGGATAATCGTCCACCTCTGCTTCGGCATGTGGACATGAGGCCAGCAGCCGGCTGGTCGGTCTGGGCCCTTCACGGGCTGTAGCGCCACGGATTATTATTATTATTATTATTATTATTATTATTATTATTATTATTATTATTATTATTATAGCAGACGTTGTGAATAGCAGCGTTCCGACCCTTAGTCAACGCAGCAGAGTTGTCAGATTTCCTAATGGCAAGAAATAACGATACGCGTTAATAATTTTTATTTAATATGCAAGAAAACCGACCATTTTATTGAAAAATTGCAAAGTCATAGTCATTCCTTATCAGTTTCTCCAATGACAACAGTAAAATCACTAAAGTGCAGATAACACTTATCGAGTAAAACAGTATGAATACTTAGGGGAAAAAATATTATTTCTAAGAAGAGTATTAATTTGAGACTAATATGGTATTAGAATTTTTTGTTGCACTCTGTCCAAGGATTAAGCTGTTAAAATCTGCACAGTTATATTGTTTCCACTCTTAAAATAAACATTTAAAATCACGGAGCAAAAAAAAAAAAAAAAAGCTGATGCATCAGCTACCAGTGTATAATAAAATTATCTCTTTGCTATAACAATTCTGTAACGATGAACAATAAATTACTTGAGGTAGCATATTTCCTAATGATGATGATCCCCAATAATTTCATCTACATATGGAGTTAATCTTCTCAAAAGAATACTGGACAAAATTTTGCACGACGTCAAAAAAGGTAATGTTCCTCGGAAGTGACTACAGTTAGTCTTGTTCCTTTTCTTAAAGATAGGTACAATTATGGACTCCTTTTTTGTTTATTATTATTATTATTATTATTATTATTATTATTATTATTATTATTATTATTGCAGACGTTGTCAATAGCAGCGTTCCGACCCTTACTCAACGCAGCAGAGTTGCCAGATTTCCTAATGGCAAGATATAACGATACGCGTTAATAATTTTGATTTAATTTGCAAGAAAACCATCCATTTTATTGAAAAACTGTAAAGTGATAGTCATTTCTTATCAGTTTCTCCAATGACAACAGCAAAATCATTATCGTACGGATAATACTTATCGAGTAAAATAGTATTAATACTTAGAGAAAAAAAATATATTATTTCTAAGAAAAGTATTAATTTGGGACTAATATGGTATTAGAATTTTTTGTTGCACTCTGTCCAAGGAATAAAATCTGCATAGTTATATTGATTCCATCCGTGCTGTAACAATTCTGTAACGATGAACAATAAATTACTTGTAGCATATTTCCTAATGAATTCATTCTCCTACCAGGACAGCGTTCAACAGCCGACGTTCCACGGTGGATCATTGACATGTGAGTGTTTAGGATCAATTTGTAGGCCTACCATTAGTGTAATAACCGAATGTATTTGTTAACAGCAGCTTGCATCCCTCAAGGAAGGCACTGGTAACAAAGAGAAGGTGGACATCGCAATAGGAATGGATATCTGTGATCAGAGCTGTGGCTCGCAGCGACCGACAGCTGGTGGTCGAGGCGTGGACACGCATGCTCCCCAAGGAAGACAAGGGCACGGGTTTCGGTTGTCGCTTTCCCCTGGATATGAATTTATTTACTGCAACAGTGAAAGTGGCGACACTCGTGTCCTGTGGCTTCCGCGGTAAATCTCCCCTGCTGCCCGGGGTGGGGGATTCTCTGACAACAGCAAAATTGGTTTTGAATTAAGTATAAAGGACACTAATAGTGAGTCACATTCTTCAAGCTGATCCCCATAGTAACGCCGAAGAATACGTCGCTGTATGTAGGCTTGTGTTTTTCTTTTCTCATTTATTGAAAATATCAGCATGTCCCATTACGTAACAAATAGTAAATGCCTCCTATTATATTATACAGAAAATATCGTTATAACGAACGCCAATACGTATAAGCAGGAGTAGGTATTTAAGGAGATTAATTTTATCATTTGTGACTAAGTATATGATTATGTCTCGTGATCAGAATATTGTACGAAATGGAACTGTAAAAGTTGGAGATTTATTCTTCGAAAAGTTGGAAAAATTCAAATATCTTGGAGCAACAGTAACAAATATAAATGACACTCGGGGGGAAATTAAACGCAGAATAAATATGGGAAATGCCTGTTATTATTCGGTTGAGAAGCTTTTGTCATCTAGTCTGCTGTCAAAAAATCTGAAAGTTAGAATTTATAAAACAGTTATATTACCGGTTGTTCTTTATGGTTGTGAAACTTGAACTCTCACTTTGAGAGAGGAACAGAGATTGAGGGTTTTTGAGAATAAGGTTCTTAGGAAAATATTTGAGGCTAAGCGGGATGAAGTTACAGGAGAATGGAGAAAGTTACACAACGCAGAGCTGCACGCATTGTATCCTTCACCTGACATAATTAGGAACATTAAATCCAGACGTTTGAGATGGACAGGGCATGTAGCACGTATGGCGAATCCAGAAATGCATATAGAGTGTTAGTTGGGAGGCTAGAGGGGAAAAGACCTTTGGGGAGGCCGAGACGTAGATGGGAAGATAATATTAAAATGGATTTGAGGGAGGTGGGATATGATGGTAGAGACTGGATTCATCTTGCTCAGGATAAGGACCAATGGCGGGCTTATGTGAGAGCGGCAATGAACCTCTGGGTTCCTTAAAAGCCAGTAAGTAAGTAAGTAAGTGTTTTTTAATATTGGTGTCGGCGGAGATTGCTGGAGATTCATTTGTACTCTTGGCGGAGATTAATGGAAATTTTTGAAAATAAAATTATTTTGGAATTTAAGTATTAGGCCTAACTCAGTATGAATATTACTTTCCATATAATTAACATTAAAGGTTCTTTGGATTCTGGTAAAGGTACGGTATGGCCAATAAGATAATATATGTTGGATTGAGACTATATTGCCAAATGTTGAGGGTTCGATCCCGGGCCAGGTCAATGGCATTTAAGTGTGTTTAAATGCTACAGACTCATGTCAGTAGATTTACTGGCATGTAAAAGAACTCCTGCGGGACAAAATTCCGGCACTTCCGGCGACGCTGATATAACCTCTGCAGTTGCGAGCGTCTTTAAATAAACCATAATTTGAGACTATATTAGGACACTCATTCATTAAAAAAAAAAAAAACTTGCAGTCCTCAAATTAACACTTTCAAATTATTAGTGAAATGTTGAATTCTCCGTCTTCTGAGTTCACTAATTTAATCAGAACACCTGAAATACCATGTAATGTAGGCTACTTGAATATAGCCTATAACAAATTCAAGTGGGGGAAAAAAAAACGAAAAAAAAAAAAAAAGACTCAGAATATGAAATTCGCTATAAAACAACACAATAGTAATAATTCGCGAATATGTTCATATTTCGCTATTAGAACTTTATTTCGCGATTTTCGAGATTGTTTTATCCGCATATTATTAATCACAATCACTTAATTCTTAAATATTATTAAAAATGTATTGTATATCTATTATGTCATGATTTTCGCGATCTCCATAAATATCTGCGTATAAGGAAATAATCAGTATTACGAAATTATTTTCTATTCCCCTGTCTTCTTATCCATACTTCAGTTCAACGGATTTCGTTTTTACGAAAAAAAAAAAATTAGTAACTTACCGGTATAACGAAATAAATATTTCTCTCTCTTGCAGAAAAATATACTACCTTCTTAATATAGGGTACAATTCGTTAGCAAATAGGGACATATTTTATATTAAAATATTTAAATTTCATAGTAACCATGTGGTCATAAATATTTAGTTGATGTATTATGCCCACTATGATGCACATGTCTCTGAATTTTGTGTTAGTATTTCATGCAGTTGTTCCCTTCTTCTCCCCATTTAATTTCCTTCTACCAATCACAGTTCACTAATCTCACAACATGCTCAACCACACAACATGACACTTCTTGCCTTACTAAGTACTTCATAAAACTTGAATTTTGAACTTTCCCATTTTTATCTTTTGAAATGCAAATTAAGTTCAGCTTCTTAATTTATTTAAGGATATATTTCACACCTACAAGAAAAATATCAGAATTTACGGAGTTAGTAAAGATGAATGAACAAGAAAGCTTCTTGCTTTAGAAAAAAAAAATAACGTATCTCGATGTAACAAAATTTCGCTACATCGAAGTAATTTCAGAAGTCCCTAGGATTTCGTTATAATGGAATTTTGCTGTATTCCAGTTTGAAGTATTAAAATATTTCAAAATTGTAATATTTTATATTCCAGTCGTTACACCATACCAGTAATAAAATTATTGATCTATAATGTTTCGTATGTACAATGTTTGTACAATTATAATTAATAGGGGCCTGCTATATTACATAATAATATCTACAATTTTAGCTGTTTTATCTACAAATTAATCGATTGAATAGGCTTGTGGAAAGCTCTCAAATTATTTATTATAAACTGATGATTAGTAGCTGGCTAATTGCCTGCGTTATTTTTTTAGTTGATTATTTACAGTCGCTGTATCAATTACTAGATTATTTAGCATCGATGGGATTGGTGATGGCGAGATGAGGACGAGAATTCGCTACAGATTACCTGACAATCGCCTTACGGTTGGAGAAACCTCTGAATAAAACCCAACCAGGTAAACATCCCAAGAGGGAATCGAACCAACGCCCGAGCGCAACTCCGGGTCGGCAGCAAAGCTTGTAAGCCGACTGAACTACACCTGTGGCTTCCTACGTTCTTTCATATTTATTTTTGTCAATTATGACCTTCGTTGTTTTGTGTCTGGGCATTTATAAATAAAATGGTTGATAGTTTGTTGTCCTCTATTACATCATCAATGATCTGAAACCTACGTAGATAGGATCTAGTTTTAACTATCTGTAACTATTGCAGTGAAGTCTGGTGTTATAGAAAGTTTAAGTCTTTCTTTAATTGAATGAAAGATGGACTTACTTTTTGCCCCTTTTTTGTATTGCTCCATCTTTTGTGTCATTGCTGTTGTACTGTTTTATTTACTTCTGCCGTGGTGGTAGGCCTACAATTCATAATCCTGTTGTAAACGATCGTCAGTTCTTTGTCAACGGCAGGTTCCGTCAATTTATTAGTAATCTAATTCCTATATTCATGACCTTTCACCCAGTTTAAATCGAATATCAATTGTTTTCGCTTCAGTATACAAATTTTAATTACTATTTGTTATTTAACTGTTCTTTTCCAATCCTAGCCAGAAATCCAATAAGCCTGGGTTCGAATCTCAATGTGATTATAAAGATTTCTTTCACATTTAAAGGAACTTGTGTTTCTTCTGTGTCTTTGTAAGTGGTTGTATTGCACCATGCTGACCACAAAACTAGTTGACTCCCTAGTTGGACTTCTCGTGTTTCTCTACAGTCTTCTCTAAAATGTTTCGTTCGAATTAGATCAAAGAGCCAACTAACAGAAGTGAGATTATTATTATTATTATTATTATTATTATTATTATCATTATTATTATTATTATATTACACTTACTTACTGGCTTTTAAGGAACCCAGAGATTCATTGCCGCCCCCACATAAGTCCGACATTCGTCCCTATCCTGAGCAAGATTAATCCAGTCTCTACCATCATATCCCACCTCTCTCAAATCCATTTTAATATTATCTTCCCACCTACGTCTCGGCCTCCCCAAAGGTCTTTTTCCCTCCGGCCTCCCAACTAACACTCTATATGCATTTCTGGATTCGCTCATACGTGCTACATGCCCTGCCCATTTCAAACGTCTGGATTTAATGTTCCTAATTATGTCAGGTGAAGAATACAATGCGTGCAGTTCTGTGTTGTGCAACTTTCTCCATTCTCCTGTAACTTCATTAGCCCGAAATATTTTCCTAAGCATCTTATTCTCAGACACCCTTAATCTAAGTTCCTCTCTCAAAGTGAGAGTCCAAGTTTCACAACCATAAAGAATAACCGGAAATATAACTGTTTTATAAATTCTAACTTTCAGATTTTTTGACAGCAGACTGGATGATAAAAGTTTCTGAACCGAATAATAGCAGACATTTCCCATATTTATTCTGTGTTTAATTTCCTCCCGAGTATAATTTATATTTGTTACTGTTGCTGCCAAGTATTTGAATTTTTCCACCTCTTTAAAAGATAAATTTCCAATTATTTTATCTCCATTTCATACAATATTCTCGTCACGAGACATAATCATATACTTTGTCTTTAGTGCATCTCCATATAATATAATAATTATTATAATATTAAGATATGGGCATGTGTGAAGAATGACAAAAGAAAGATTACCTAAAATAGTGCTGGAATGATGTTCGTCTGGGAGAAGAAGGAAAGGGAGACCACGAAATTCATGGTTACAAGAGGTCAGAACAGGGATGAGAGAGTGAAGACTGAACGACATGGATCGGATGGACAGAAAAGAGTGGAGAACAAGAATAAGACTTTAAGGATGCTATTCATAAACATTTCGCTAGCCCGCGCTACGAGCGTGCTAAACTAGCCCCGGCTATCGACTGATTACTTGTACAGGATTCATATCATATCACATCGCTAACACTGGTTTATGAATACGAAAACCGTTAGTTCGCTGATCATCCACCGGAAGCCCGCGCTAAGAATGTCTATGAATATGGCCCTAAGACTTTAGGCACAGAAAGATGTGTAAACATTAGATATCTGTATATAAATAAATGAATTAATAAGTAAGTAAGTAAGTTAGTAAATAAGTAAATAAATGAATAAATGAAAGAACAAATAAACGAATAAATGAATGAATGAATAAATAAATAAATGAGTAAATGAATAAATAAAAAAATAAAATTATTATTATTATTATTATTATTATTATTATTATTATTATTATTATTATTATTATTATTATTATTATTATAGTTTAAATTCATAATAAAGTATAAGGTTTTACTAAAAGTAAAATGAAATTTTATGTAAGCCAATATGTGTTCCGGTTCTGGAAAACTTGCATCGTATGAACTGTTTATCGCTGCATCAGATATGGTTATAGAGAGGTCCCAGCTGTATAATTTAATATTTAACTGTTTACCCTGGTGCGTGCTGTTAATAAATAATAACCGATTCACGGGCCATGGCTCGTTAACATACTATATATACCACATTAATATTAAACTGCTTTTATACAATGTGCAATAACAATGTTTTATTCAGAGCTATTCACGAGATATTAGATAAATTATTCAGAATATCTATTGTATATGTTTACAGATCACGAAGGGCCTCACTTTTCGTGGTATAATCTTCAAATCAAATCTCTTCACGAACATCCGGCCAAGTTATCGAGGAAACTAGACACACTTTCTTCTTAACGATCCAAGAGATGAGACCGTTCAAATCCTCCTCAATTCTCACGTAATTTGTTAAATGTCTCATTACATAATAAACGCCTTCAATTTGGTTAATGGTAATTTGAATTAATCTAAAAATTACAATGAATTATTTGAACTGAGTAATTTAACTTCCTATTGTTTGGTAGCCCACATAATTCAATTAGTCCATAGACCCATTGCCAAGATATAAGCACAATGCATAGTCTTAACTTTAAAATTATTTTTATCTGAAGTAGGGAATTTTGTTACAAATTTACGAAACTCTAAATTAATAGCTGTTAAAATAATAAATGTTACATGCTGTCTTTAATCTATATCTATATTAATTCATCCGCTCACCATTTTTTTCAATAACTCAATGATTCATCAATAATTTATACTCTAATTCATTAATTTTCATTTGTATTTACACTTGTATCTTGCATTTGTATCTGTTTTATCTCCTTTTTCATGTCATCTCCAATTTTATGTTCTAAGCAAATATTTGTACTGTCTATTGTAATTGGGGCTTTGCCCTGTTATAGATATAAATGAATAAGTAAACAAATGAAATAAAAATTTACATTCTCGTTGATCAACTTGCACACATTCTCATCCAAAATCTCAGAAATCAGTTCATACTTTCGTCCATCAATTTACAGTTTCATCCAACAACACATACAGTAGACTACTTTCGTCCATCAATTCACAATTTCATCCAATAATACATATTCTCATTCATCAATTGAGACGCTCATCCATCAATTCACACTCACATCCATCAATTCATACTTTCATTCACCAATTGACGCGCTCATCCATCAACTAACAACCATCCACCAATTCACACTCTCGTACACAATCTCAGACAACAGCTAACACTTTCGTTCATCAGTTGACACGTTCATCCATAAATTCCTACTCATATTCATCAACCTACTGTCATCCACCAGTTCACACTTTCGTCCATCAATTTCCTGTTTAGTCAACTGTCCGAAGACAGATCTGGACTCCCACAAGTGAGTGACACAAACAAGGCATCACTCATGAAGCAACTAGGCCAGAAGATAATGAGGTAGAATGGCCAGTTCCTTTCCCTCTCCATTGCATACATCGCTGACTAGTTACATATACACTAATCACACTTCAGATTTAGACCTATACAAACAATTGTTCTTTTACATTATTATAAATGAATTCATATTCTCTTCTACAAATCTCAAATATCAGTTCACACTTTCGTCCATCAATTCACACTCCAATTCTTCAATTGACAGACTCATCCATCAATTGTCACACTCATCCATTAATTCCCACTCTCATCCATCAATTCACAATTCCATCCCCACTCTCATATTAGTTCATACTTTCGTCCATCAATTCACACCGTAATTCTTCAATTGACAGATTCATCCATCAATTGACACACTTATCCAGCAATTTATAGTCTCATCCATTAATTCAAATTTTCATCTCCATTCTCTTCACATTTTCGCCCACCAATTCACACTCTCAGCTATCAATTCACACCCAAATCCATGAATTCAGATTGTCATCCATCAATTCACACTCTCATCTCTCAATTTACATTTCAATCGAAAAATTCACACTCTCATTCTCTAAATCGAGCTTTGGCTTAGTCGATTGGACGACCTTTCACCGAGGCAATCGGGTTTTGATCCCCTTGAGTGTCAATGAAATTTGTGGTAGACAAAACTGCTCTAAACTAGGCTTTTGGAAGAAATTCACCTTCTCCATCATTCATATACCACTGCCTCTGGGGTTTTCAACATCATGACTAGGCCACACAGATTATCCCTGCCTGATCGAATTCAAGTGTCGAAAATAGTTGAAGATAATGAGATTATTCAACAGTTCACACTCTCAGCCATCAAACCGTATCCTCGTGAATCAGTTCACACTCTCAATTTTCAGTTCATACTATCATTTAACATTTCACAACCTTATTCATCGATTCAATTTTTCGTTCGTTAATTCACTTACTCAACCGTGGATACATTGATTTTCATCAGCTGATCCCAAACGTTAATTTCTAAGTGCATAGTACTGAAACTTCAGGCTATACTGTATCACTCAGTTACAGATATGACTACATTATACAGGGATAGGCCTATTGACTAATGGAGAAATAGTAGGATTTTGACAGTAGGACAGATCAACTTTACGAAAATCTGTCCTGAATACTGTTTTTGTTCACCACAAATTTTACTTACATTCGTCTGGATTTTAATCTACCTTCAACTTTAACTTTAACAATCAGACTAGGCCTAATTGATCGCACTTTATTCGTCAGTTCATCCATTATCCATCCATCCATTCACCTATCCATCAATCAGTTATCAATCCATCCATCCATTCAACCATCCACCCATCCAACCACCATTCGGTTATAGTGAAACTTGATAACAAATTTAAAGAATTACAAACCTCAAGCAGTGAAAATTCCTAAAAATTAAGGTAGGCGTACATATTTTCAATTAATATCTGTATTAACTATATTGATGAGCTCAACAGATCTTCAGCATCAGTGTGCTAACATACTTTGTGAGAAAGAAGTTAACGTAATCCCCAGTAACGTAACATCACATATTTCACTAGTAAGACTAAGAAAACTCAACGACAGACGTATCAATGCAACAAAATCGTTTATGAAACACTGCGAAAAAAGGCTATTATGTGAAATTGTTACTATTATTCACCAAGAAATGTCCGTTGTTAAGAAATATTCATTCAGAAAACTTTTCTCATATCTAGACTGCAGTTTTATGCAGGTTTCTTGGGCGCGTTGAGGGGGGCGAAGTCCTCATTTCACAGTGCAAGTCTGGAGCACGACTGCGATAGAGTACGCCGTAAAGATAGACGAACCGTGTCTGCAGCCAGCAAACAAGACCCCGGATCCTTTCTATGTATATTTCCCTACTGCAATACGCACGTACTCCTATTTCACGAGCATCCTTATAAAGTTTTATACTCGGGTCGGTTTACCGCACACATAAGAAGCCATCCACCGCAAACATTGTATTTGATTTGCTTTTTTAATTAGCCCTGAGTTAGTTATGACGAAAATGGCGTCTTGTTTCAAGGGAAAAGATTCTTTAGAAAATTAATTTTAATAATATTTTCATAACAAGCGATAATTATCGTATTTTAAATTGTAATACTCATTTACATTTGAGTTAAATTGCAAAGTAGTCAGTTACATAATGTTATTGATAATCGTCTCTTTTCAAGGTTTTCATTACCTAGCCCTTCCCAGCATACTTTTTCTGACGATTGTGAACCAATTATTTTTTCCATTGTTATTGTTTACAGAAATCCCGAAAAGACTAAGTATATGATTATGTCTCGTGATCAGAATATTGTACGAAATGGAACTATAAAAGTTGGAGATTTATCCTTCGAAGAGGTGGAAAAATTCAAATATCTTGGAGCAACAGTAACAAATATAAATGATACTCGGGAGGAAATTAAACGCAGAATAAATATGGGAAATGCCTGTTATTATTCGGTTGAGAAGCTTTTGTCATCTAGTCTGCTGTCAAAAAATCTGAAAGTTAGAATTTATAAAACAGTTATATTACCGGTTGTTCTGTATGGCTGTGAAACTTGGACCCTCACTTTGAGAGAGGAACAAAGATTGAGGGTTTTTGAGAATAAGGTTCTTAGGAAAATATTTGGGGCTAAGAGGGATGACGTTACAGGAGAATGGAGAAAGTTACACAACGCAGAGCTGCACGCATTGTATCCTTCACCTGACATAATTAGAAACATTAAATCCAGACGTTTGAGATGTGCAGGGCATGTAGCACGTATGGGCGAATCCAGAAATGCATATAGAGTGTTAGTTGGGAGGCCAGAGGGGGAAGACCTTTGGGGAGGCCGAGACATATATGGGAAGATAATATTAAAATGGATTTGATGGAGGTGGGATATGGTGGTAGAGAATGGATTAATCTTGCTCAGGATAGGGACCAATGGCGGGCTTATGTGGGGGCGGCAATGAACCTCCGGGTTCCTTAAAAGCCAGTAAGTAAGTAATAATAGTAATATTTTCATAACAAGCGACAATTATCGTATTTTAAATTGTAATAGTCATTTATATTTGAGTTAAATTGCAAAGTAGTCAGTTACATAATGTTATTGATAATCGTCTCTTTTCAAGGTTTTCATTACCTGGCCCTTTCCAGCATACTTTTTCTGACGATTGTGGACCAATTATTTCTTCCATTGCTATTGTTTACAGTATTACTAATTACCATTCAAGCATTTATTAAATTCTTTACATTAATAGTTTCATTAAATATTATTATTTTTATATTGCTTTGTATTTGCTTTTATTATCTTTTATTGGCAATATGAGTTTATGTTTCTTCTTTTCACTCACTTCTATGTGTCACTGTCGTATGTCATTTTGAGTACCTATGTCGATTGCACCTGTTGAATTCATAGACTGTAAATAAATTAAAATTCAAAGTTCATGTACCCAGAATGTACCAGGACAGACAAACCCACGTCACGACTATATGGGACCCAAGACTGGGGAAGAGAAACAAGGAACGCCAGAGAAATAGATGTTTGAGCGAATTTAGGGCGCTGGCCAATGAAGAATATTGTCTATAGAAGACAGAAACAGAATACTATGAAAAATACCTTAAATAACAGAGTTTCAAACCAGTAAATAATTATGAAGATTAATTTACTAAAGACTACGTTAATTTAAACATAGACACGAGTGTTTCTTTGCATACGTAGGACAGATAGTGGTTTTATAGCAATTGTCTTATCTTGTGAGAATACTTGAGTCAACCCTACTACTGTAATAGGAGGCCCTTGCCCTGAAGAGTGATAGGATGACCTTGTCACCCTTTTGTTTATCTGAAGATAAAGAGTATCTAACCTTTGAAACGATGTCAATTTTTATTTACTTCACTAGCAATGAAAAGTCAAGCTATTTCCATTCTGTACAACTCATTACTACGAGGGAGAGTCAAAACGTAACCTTAATAATTGTTTTATTAATTGAATATGTACAATAAGACTACAAACACTTAATCACTTTTCAACATAATATAACAGGAACACTTGCATTGAACGTACTGGGGACTATGTAGTCTTATTGTACATATTCAATTAATAAAACAGTTATTAAGATTACTTTTTGACTCTCCCTTATACTTTCTCTCTCATATTGACAATGGCCTTCTACCTGACGGAACGAAATCATCTCTCAGCACTACAATTACAAGTAGGCTTTTTGTTTTGTGTTCGGTATAAGTTGCCTGCCAATTGGACAATAGACCAACCGACAATTTGGAAAAAAAAAGAGACAGAGAGATATTTGCACAAATCTGTTGATGGCAGGCTAATTTAACTCGGAAAAAATAAAAAATGCGATATCTAAATTTTGCTGCTATTTATAAGCAAAAATTCGTTTATTGCATAATATTTATTTATTTTGCTTTGAAATATTAATTCAACTGCTGGTCTCTTATTAAAAATCGGTTAGCCTTTTCTGGTATTATTTGTGCTATTTTTTTTTGTAATAATATGAATGTTATAATATTTCTTGCATAAAATGTTTTATGAAAAAAAAAAAAAAAAAGATTTATTTCAATGGCCAATATCTCGAAACAGGTTTCTGGCGCTTGGATCACTATTGCTAATCACGGTCCAATTGTGCTGTTCGGCTAAACAGACTCTAACATATCCTCTGCATTAAGTATAGGCTACCTCTCCAGTCAACAAGCCCTATTCGAGGCTACGGTCTCTCAGATTTCAGCTTCTTGAACATTTTAGCTAGCAGAATAAAAAATAGTAGGAAAGTTGAAATATTACTTTTGTAATTCGACAGGAGGTGCAGAAAGATTTGCGTACGAATATCCCATTATTCACATTAATAAGAATTCGCACATTAATGGAAAGACGCGTGGATCAGGTGTAGTTCAAGAAACTCTCTTTTGCTAAGCGCAGACTAATATTACAGTCTAGTATATACAGTCACGAAGCTCAATACGTAGTAAATATGCATCCACAGATAGTTGCTAACCACTAGGATCGCTAATATCGCCTCATTACAGACAATGCAAAATAGTACCGGCACAGTCTATTGTTCCTAGCAACCTCAATACTCAAGCTTCGTGACTGTATATACTAGATTGTGTTGATACAGTATTTCAAACTTGGGGTCTTCAGTCGGTCTTGTATGGTAGCAGCATAACAGAGCTCCGTGAGGCGGTCAACACAAACACGGTGACATTGTCACAGGCGGGCTATTTATCAAGCGCTACATTGGACCGTGCGTCAAGCAGTGCAATAAAAACGCGTGTCAGCGTTTCAGATAAGGGATGCAAACCAGCCAACACTGATTACGTATGCTGCGCCATGCTGCTTATGGTAATTAAACCTGCAATACTATAACGTGTGCATTCATTGTTATTAAGCAAGTTTTACATAGGCCTATATAAATACATACCTGGTACGTACATACATACATACATAGATACATACATACATACATACATACATACATACATGCATACATACATACATACAAGGACATCATTTTATTTTTACTAACATTTTTAATATTAACTTCCCTGTACCTCTGGATCAACGCCGTTTGCTATCCCCTTCCACGACTGGAGTTCGATGATACTGACGTAATATACAAATAAATCACTTTACTAGGTATAGGAGGGAAGAAACGTAATTCATTCATTTATGTAAACTAGGAAATATTGCGCTTTTGAGTTTGATAATTTTCATTCGGTTTTTGTTTAATCAAAATACAGTACAGTATTAACAATGAGTGTTTTTACTCACGAACTGAGCTTTCCATGTGGACGTATTCATTATGCAGTGTATATTATACTGTCTACAGCACATTAGCGTACAATATAGAGAATGAAGTTAAATTGAAAAATAATCATAATATGGATATTAAACACATTTCGATACAGGCTTCAGTTCTATTTTGCATATTATCGCACTATAGACTATTGTACTTAATTCCAATTACCAGTTCTTCGTACTAGTAACCCATGTTGAAATAATTCTGTACCTACTCTATAAAAGAGTACCTTACGTACTGTAACTTCAATCTTCACTTCTGCCCGAAAAGATAAAATTACTCAGACATACAGTACTATCTACTGTCCGTCCAAGTGGTTATGTCGTAGGGTCGTAGAAAGGAGGTAAATCACGTGACAGTTAATTACTTAACGAGGCCCTTTTATTTAAATTATTTTAAACAGTTGTATAATATTACGTAGACGTCCAATTCCTAACAGAAATTAATGTTCTCAGAAAAGAACTAAGACAGCCCAGCCACTAGCTGGCGAATAAAAGCTGGTTGGGGAAACCGGGATACGACGTAGGCAAATGGACGACAGTACCTGTGCGAAAATGATTCAATATTGAAAGCTCTTTCGTCACTGGAAAATGCGAACATATTTTTGGAACGTACTGTGGCTACTATGACTGTATATGCGGTCTTGGATCTGTGTGGAAGATGGTTGAAGGGGTGGGAGTGAAGTACATTCAAAAACTCAGGTACAATAAAAATTGAAGTAAAAATAAAATGATGTCCCTGTACATACATACATACATACATACATACATACATAAACATAATACGACTTATTTTATGTTGTTTAGTCATCTGTCCGAAGACAGGTCTGAACGTCTCAAATGATAGCAACAAGGCACCACTTATGAGGCAACTAGGCCAGGAGATAATGGAGTAGGAAAGCCAGTTCCTTTCCCCCTCCATTGCACACATCGTCGATTGGCTACATTATCAGACTTGAGATGTATACCAACAAAATTATTCTTCCTCTGACACATATTGTCAAGTGAGGTGCACTGCTTGATGACAGATGTACATATCAGCCAGAACCTGAATCAGAGGGTATTTATTATTACTAATATTATTAATATTATTATTGGAGATACCTAGGTTTCGCAAACCACAGATTCGTAAAATATGATTTTTCAACTGATGAAAGCAAAACTTTGTGTTTCAAGTCATTTCAGATCAAAATATCGTTCAGTTATAACTTGTGAAATAACGCGAAATTTTGAATAGGCCTATATATGAACGTTCTTTTTGCAGCACGAATTAATTGGCAATTTGTGTTTTTGATGAGATTTTTTACGACATAATTATTTGAAGTGCACATAACATATACATCTTAGAAATCAGAAAAATATGTGTGAATTAATACAATAAACATTGGTAAAGCCAAGTTCCCTGCCCGTCGTATTGTTGGTTGGCCATGGCAGTTATACAGTTATACAAAGTTATGATTTTGTTTTGATTAGGTAGTGGAATTTTTTTTTAACTTTTGATTGAAATATAATCTCTTATGCATTGATATTATACACAAAATGTTGAATTTAATATTCACAACCTATTTCAGTACAGATTTTCAATTTAATATTTTTAGTTGGTTATTTAACGACGCTGTATCAGCTACTAGATTATTTAGCGTCGATGAAATTGGTGATAGCGAGATGGTATTTGGCGAGATGAAGCCGAGGATTCGCCATAGATTATCTGGCATTCACCTTACGGTTGGGGAAAACCTCGGAAAAAACCCAACCAGGAATCGAACCCGCGCCCGAGCGCAACTTCAGACCGGCAGGCAAGCGCTTTAACCGACTGAGCCACGCCGGTGGCTCAATTTGATATTCGAATCGTATTTCGAACGATTTATTTTTAATTCATAAAGTAAAAATAGACTAATTGAATGTTTTGTGCATTTTTCACGATGGAAGCCAAAAATTACTTTTTCTAATTGTAAAATAACACCGAATTTATGCTTTTCTATGCGAAATAACATAGAAATCAACCAGATTTTTATACTGAAATTTAAGATTTCTATTCACCGTAAAAATGTATTATTATTATTATTATTATTATTATTATTATTATTATTATTACAACTTATTAAATATATTCGTAGTTCAGCAGTTTAGCAATAAATAGCCTACAGTTGTAATAATCAATGGAAGGCACAGAATCCATCGACGTGATACTGGCGATATCAAGTTTGATTTGTTTTCACTTTAATGACGACGCTTCCTGTGTATAATGAGTTGCAGTTTATTTTGATTCAATCCTAATTACCGATCCCCGTCGGGGCGGCCCCTAAAGTATGATAATGCCAGGCACTCCACTTGCCAACTGTCCCGCTGCTTGATATTTCCGATATTACATCAAACTTCCATTTAATTACGAGTCTTTAAGGAACTGGATGGTCGGAAATTTCGCCAACTACATCCCTGTCACGATAGCCTCCAAAATATGTTAATACGTCGGCTGCATGGGAGGTATTGGGCACGATTATTCAAGAAAGGATACAATATAGCCAAGAAATATGAGGGTGTGAGGGTGAGCTGGTAGCGGGGCGGGCAGCGGTGTGCGCAAGACTTGTTGGCCGGCGCAGGGAGGGGGGGGGAGGAGAGCTTTCCGAGATCAAAAGAAGCCGCCATATTTGCCCCGAGGGCCCGGAGCTGTGCTAATTGGAAGTCTCACCTCTCCTTCAATAAGGGAAAGGGGCGGAGAGGGGGGCTTTAAAATGGTGAGAGACGTAAAGGGTGGGGGGTTGGTTCGCTGTCGGTTCTTCTGTGTAGTATGCCGCCTTGGTAAGCTAGAAGGCCCTCCTTTGCCCCTCTACACTCTCTCACATGCCCATATAACTTTAATAACTTCATCCTTTTATAAGACCCCGAGCGTCGGAATGACGAAGCTTCGCTACCTTTTTTATTTTTTGTTTTGTTTAGCTTTCTTTGCGTGCGTTATATTACGCCGGGCGGTGTGAATAAATGTGGCGGGCGATGCACCGTCACTTGCGGGGGACTGGCGCGGTCGGCTCCCGGACTCAACAATCGCGCTTGACCAAAGGATAGCCTTCTCTTCTTCCCTCCTCCTCTCCCGCCGGAAAGTATTATCGATGCTCTTCATTTGAGTCACTTACAAGTAAATAAACTGACAAATACCTCCGAGGAAAACAAGCCAAGAAAAGACAAGAACTTCACTATTATGAGTTTTAAGACACGATATTTTTAAATTATACCTCTCGGAAACACCACAAATGAACAATTAGGAGTCATATTATGTGTATTACACAAATACGAAGGAACGCACGTGATTTTACACACAGCTGACTTGTTTTGTAGCATTGTCCATTGAATTAACATATTCTTTTGTAGATAACTTCACGACCGGCAATTGCACCTGTTTCCAATTTCAGACAATTCTAAATATTTCAAAGACTTCACTGAATAAAGTCTTCACTTTTAATTTCTTACTTACTTACAAATGGCTTTTAGAGAATCCGGAGTTTCATTGCCGCCCTCACATAAGCCCGCCATCGGTTCCTGTCCTGTGCAAGATTAATCCATTCTCTACCATCATATCCCACCCCCTAAAATTCATTTTAATATTATCTTTCATCTACGTCTTGGCTTCCTCAAAGATCTTTTTTTCCTCTGGCCACTCTATAGCATACTTGCACAAACAGCGCTCAACGAGCGCGCGAGCTCTTTCCGAGCGGGAGAGCTGTGTTTACCGCTCGCCGAATAGGAGAGGAAGATACGTCAGAATGACACAGACCTGATATAAATAGAGGAGAGGGAAACGACCACGCAGCTATCTAGTGGAGTGCAGTGCGTATTCTCAGTAACTGTTTCACGTTGCTTACCTACTGCTACAGTACGGTATGGAGGAATCTAAAAGACGGAAAAGTAGTGATCAGGCAAATTCTTTCAATGTTGCGTGGGAAAATGCTTATTTTTTCATAGCTGCTGGAGTAAATACTCAGTGCTTTATCTGCCACAACATTTTGAAAGGTAGAAAGAAATATAACACAATGCGTCATTACGAGTCCAGACATGAAGATACTAAAGATATTAATCTTCAACAATTTTAATACTTCTCTTCAGGGAAAAGGCCAGCTCAGTGTTGATATATTGATTAAATTACGGGATTTCAGTCGTAAAGTTACACTTTTCGTAAGTCAGTTTCGGGAAGGTAATATGGCTTACTTTCGAACGATAGAAACTGCTCGTGATGCAGCTAAGTTAAACAATTATGTGCAAATATTAATTGAAATTCAAAATGAATTTAATTATAGGTTCCAAGATCTTGTCTTAAGGTCCACACCTGTGGAGTAACGGTTAGCGCGTCTAGCCGCGAAACCAGGTGGCCCGGGTTCGATTCCCGGGTCAAGTTACCTGGTTGAGATTTTTCCGGGATTTTCCCTCAACTCAGTATGAGCAAACGCTGAGTAACTGTCGGTGTTGGACCCCGGACTCATTTCATCGGCATTATCACCTTCTTCTCATTCAGACACTAAATAACATAAGCTGTTGATAAAGCGTCGTAAAATAACCTACTAAAACTATTGTCTTAATTGGAAAGAAGTTTAAAGTTATCATAATAAATTCTTCAACACCAGTTGAAACAATGCCATATAAGTTACAGGTGGGCCTGGTTGGCGCAGTTGGTATAGAGCTGGCCTTCTATGCCCGAGGTTGCGGGTTCGATTCCGGGCCAGGTCGATTGCATTTAAGTGTGCTCATATAACCTCGGCAGTTGCGAGCGTCGTTAAATAAAACATAACATTTAACGATTTACAGCTCGAACTTATTGATCTTCAACGTGGCCTAAGGGCTAAAGATCGTTTAAATAATAGACTACTACTAGCCTGGTTGAGTTTTACAAGACTAAACATTAGCAATAATATCCACGACTACACAGGCTGGCTGTGAAAATGATTGCTATGTTTGGCTCAACATGTATATTTGTGAGCAACTGTTTTCTATAAGCAACTTTAATAAAGGCACGCATCGAACATCTGTAACGATCATTACGATCATTAGGCTACTGTTCCTTTCAGCTGCCAACAGCATAAAACCTCGCTTTCATGTATTGGTAAATAAAGATATAATAAAATGATATTGTACATTTAAGTAGGTATAAAATTTCTATTATTTCCGTAAAATAAATATTTCTGTATTAATTAATAAGTCCAAGATAGTTTTGCAAACACTGAACGGGAATTCATTTCATAAACACTCGTAATAGTACTTCCTTTTGTGTATATTTTGTACGAGATCACCCTTTCTTCCAGGTCACCCCCTTATACAGAGCGCAGCTAATATCTGCATTCCGCTCATGAGCTGTGAGCCGGCTCGGAGAGCGCAAACCTTGTGCAAGCCTGCTCTATAGCCTACATATTTCTGGATTCGCCCATACGTGCTGTTTGCTGTGGTCGTGCCAGAGAATCAGTCCCATTCCGAGGCTTATTTTGGGGTTTCGTAACAAGCTGTTTTTTTACGGTGATGGGCTATTATTAGACCTTAGACCAACCCCAAACTGGAGAACGCTGTCCGCGACTGCGTATTCAATATATTCGTAGCTACTCTTCATATCTGGAGGCCGTCTCCTATATCCTAAACCTGAGGACGCGCCATGTCGTGGTGACAGGGACCCACAATACAATAATTTCTAATATTGTCAATTGTAGAGGGAATGTTTTGATTCATAGCATATGGCAACATTAACAAAATAATGTGGACAGTGATGCCCATTTTAACCTCAGCGGTAGAATCAATTGTCAATTTGTTTTTATATTCCTATCAGTAAATTAAACATAATAATTATATTTATTTTTTATAATATTACAAATTATTAATATTAGGCTACTAACGTTACTCTCAATGATGTACTGGTCCATTTTATTGTTTAGAATCACTGAATAAATACCTTAAAATGCTTTATACGAGAGTTTATATGTACCAGTCCAAATTACAAGACTTCCCGGTCCAAGTTACATATTGCACGGACATACTTTATATAAACATTATTTTTAAACAATTTATGAAAAATATATTAATATTTATTTTCACCGAAGCACTCGGTGCGCTATATTAATTTTCGTTTATAAAATTTACACACTTTACATTGCAGTGAATGAAGTTAAGCACGATTTAAGTTAAGTGGTCCAAATTACACGGACTTCCTTCTACTTTTAACAAATTTTAATTTACTTGCGCTAAGTTGAGAATATTTAAGCTATTTTGTGCAGTATTCTACATATTGTCAAGCAAAGTCTTCATAATCTACTGAAATATATTTAAAGTTCTTACAAATAAAAGTATAAAACGGAAGTAAGGGACGTAAAAGAAAAAAAAAACAGAAGCTTATGGCAACTGAGATGGGTTTTTTAAGATTATGTTACAGAGTAAGATTAGATGGAATAACAAATAGAACAATAAGGGAAATAATTGTGGAAATATATAGGATTATTAACGACAAAAAATAGAAACGACAACTATTTTGGTATGCACAAACAGCTAGGATAGATGATTCAAGTTGGCCTATGAAGATTTTAGAGCAGGTACCACCAGGGAGACAAAAACTAAAACCACCAAACTACAGTTCGAAGGATGGCGTCAAGGAAGACATTCAGCAAATGGAACTTAAGGAAGAAGACTGCTTGGTTAGAATGTATTGGAAACTGGAGGCGGAGAAACAGTGATATTTCTAGCTAGTAGGCCTACTTCCGCATGCACGTATTAATATAAACACAAATAAAAGTGTTATGTTTTCTGAAAAAACATCGCCACCAAATTGTATATATACGGTAGTGATAAACAAATAAAAGAATTTAACAGATATGCTTATTCTGTTTGTTCCCACGGGGTAATATCAGTACTACGTAGGCCTACCAGAATAGCCAAAGAATAAGTAAGCAGCCTATAACAATTTAAAGAACACGAGCAGAGAAAAAAGTGAGAATTACTCTGTTAAAATTTTTGTTGTGTTGCTGATGATAAGAAACTTACTAGTGTTAAGATAAGAAAGTGAGATATCAATACTCATGGATTAAAGCGAGCGTTTGTTCAGATTCATATCAAGGTTAAAATTGATCCCTTCTTCCAATATCTCTATAGCTACTGTTATCCTCCATTCAATAAAGATGTTCTAGCCAATTGTTCCTGTATTCTTCTATCTTTTCAACAATATTAAATATTTGCAGTTCTTCTCGTAGGCCTATGTAGGCCTATTTTTGTTCTCATATCTAAGCGGAAATATTTTACCACATTGCGCAGAAATCTCATTTCTGAAGTTTTTATTTTCTTAAGTTTGCTCTTTGTCTTGTCAGGATTCAATTGTCTGACCCATAAAGCAACACAGGAACTGCCATTATTTTACAGAATTTGTATGTATGTATTTATTCACACTGCAAATGGGCAAATACCCGGTAGCAGTGGTAACTAATTACACTAAATAATGACAATTAATAATAAATTAATAATAATGCCAGTAATAATAATAATAATTAATACTAATAATAAAATAATAATAATAATAATAATAACAGCAATAGTATAATAATATTAACAAGTATCATCCTAAATAAAAGGAGCATCTTAAATAATGAATAAAATATTTTGATGAAAGTGAGAATACAGTTTTATATTGATCCCATTAATTGGAGAGAAAACAACAGCAGATGTAATTTCTCATAAAGCTACCTAAATACAATATTCCGAAAAAGAAAATAAATACAGATGTAAGAAAAATACTGAAGATTTTTAACTTTTCAGAAGTAATTACATTTTTGCAACAAAACATAGGCCTAGGCCTATATGAATGTATTCTATAAATGGAAGACTACGTATTTATAAAAACAGTTTTCAATTATAAACTCATGGACGAACATAGGGCTACATTAGAAAATGCAAAAGCAAGGAAGAAGATTTTCTTGATGAAGTAATAGACTGCAGAGTAATGGTTTTCAAACTGTGCGTCGCGAATCCCTGGGGTGTTATGTCCTGAGGTCTGGAGCGCCGCCGAAATTTCTTAGCGGGATTACAATCGTACACCATAAGAAAATGCCTGTGTGTTAACAAATTCTAATATCTTCATAATTTCAGTTTGTTTTTCCTCAAAACCTTTACGCCTACATATTGGCAAAAGAAGACAGAAATTTTCTATCATTTCGGGTCAATCAATACAAAATCTGATCATAAAGAAGAGGAAAATATGAAGAAATAACGTTTTTTCATTGTGAAATTTATACAGTGTTCAAGAAAGACAAAAAAGCTTTAAAATCTGTGATTTAGGAATTCAACTTATTGGGTGAAGAAATTGAACCACAGAAAATTTACGAATTATGCTAGCCTATTAATTTTATTACGTTTCTAAGACAAAGAAAATGCAATCTCTCTTTTGTTTATGGTTTACTTCAAAGTTTAATCTTTAACACGCTTTATTTAAAAACATCGATTTTAGAGTATAATTCTCATGATTTCTCATAACCTCTCTGTACTAGTAGTATCCGTTTTTGCTTATATTTAAAAGCTAATCACATCTACGTATTTCTGAAAGCATGAATGCATATTTCGTCTTCAACATAAGCCTATTCTAGCAGTATACATAATACTTGCGTTGCATCTATTCACATCGTAATGCTGCAACAAATAAGAATAACAAAATGCAGTTAACTGTTGTTTTGATAGCTATACTTAAAGCCTGGGTACTTGCACCGTGCCGAGGCCAAAGCTTAATTTTAAAGCTTGCTATTTTATTCTTGTTAAATTTATCTTCTGTTTGTTTATGCCATGGGGTCAAGAACTCGACCTCAACTAATGACTCGTGTCACCTTTAGTACGCTTTTGCACTCACTAACCAACCACCCATATAACTTGACACAAATACTCTATTGTGTCTCAGCTCATTTAGCTTCTCTCTCCCCTAACGTCTTACACAGTTCATTTTACTTAAATTTCAATAAAATACCTTATAACTAGTAAGTGGACGTTCAACTGGGAAAGTATCATACGCTTGGGTTATTAAGACGAATCAATCACAAAGGGGAAAGTGGGGTTTGCGAGGAAAAACGCTAATGTTTTTTTTTTTATTATTATTTTAGTAGGTTACTTTACGACGCTCTATCAACATCTTAGGTTATTTAGCGTCTGAATGAGATGAAGGTGATATTGCCTGTGAAATGAGTCCGAGATCCAGCACCGAAAGTTACCCAGCATTTACTCATGTTGGGTTGAGGGAAAACCCCGGAAAAACCACAACCAGGTAATTTTCCTCGACCGAGAATCGAACCCGGGCCACCTGGTTTTGCGGCCAGACGCGCTAACCGTTACTCCTCAGATATGGACACGCTGATGTTGAACAGGATTTCTTTCAGTACCTACTTCGAACATTTCTGGTAATTTTATCCTATAAGTGGTCCACTATTGATATAGTGTTGGCGACACCTATTTACTTATGGTTTTTAGAGAACCCGGAGGTTCATTGCCGCTCTCATATAAGCCCGCCATCAGTCCCTATTCTGAGCAAGATTAATCCAGCCTCTACCATCATATCCCACCTCCCTCAGTTGGCAACACTGCAACTATAAAGAAGTTAGGTTAACTAAAAAAAAAAAATTCAGTTAACAGAAATGGAATAAATATCCCAGAATATTATAATTTTTAAGTAATTACCTTCATTTCGTAAACTTTGATGGCAAACATCCAACCCACAACCAACCTCTGAAACAGGCTTATTTACTTATGGTTTTTAGAGAACCCGGGGGTTCATTGCGGCCCTTATATAAGCCCCCCATCGGTCCCTGTTCTAAGCAAGATTAATCCAGTCCCTACCATCATATCCCACCACCCTCAGTTGGCAACACTGCAACTATAAAGAAGTTAGGTTAACTAAAAAAATCCAGTTAACAGAAATGGAATAAATATCCCAGAACATTATAATTTTTAAGTAATTACCTTCATTTGGTAAACTTGGATGATAAACATATCCAACTCACAACCAACCTCTGAAATAGGCTTATTTACTTATGGTTTTTAGAGAACCCGGGGCCCATTGCCGTTCTCACATAAACCCGCCATCGGTCCCTATCCTGAGCAAGATTAATCTATCCTCTACCATCATATTCCACCACCCTAAGTTGGCAACACTGCAACTATGAAGTTAGGTTAACTAAAAAAAAATCCAGTTATCAGAAATGGAATAAATATCCCAGAGTATTATAATTTTTAAGTGATTAACTTCATTTGGTAAACTTGGATGGGAAACATTTCCAATCCACAACCAACTTCTGAAATGGGCTTATTTACTTATGGTTTTTAGAGAACCCAGGGGTTCATTGCCGCTCTCACATAAGCCCGCCATCAGCCCCTATTCTCAGCAAGATTAACCCAGCCTCTACCATCATATCCCACCTCCCTCAGTAGGCAACACTACAACTATAAAGAAGCTAGGTTAACTAAAAAAATCCAGTTAACCGAAATGGAACAAATATCCCAGAATATTATAATTTTTAAGTAATTACCTTCATTTGGTAAACTTGGATGGTAAACATATCCAACCCACAACGAACCTCTGAAACAGGGACACAACCTTCGTTATCCCTTTTGTAAGAATTTTTTCACATTAAGCGCTCTGGGCCAATCGTCACACTTTATTAATCACATCACAGCCAATTGGCTAGTCTCCTAAACTGACACAACTCATCCTGCCTGTGGTTTTCCTAAGGCACTAAGACAAATGTCGGTATGAGCCCTGAAAGAAATGGGCTACATTTCCCCTACACATATTTCGGCAATTTCCAAATTAAACTCTTTTGAAATTGGAGCCTTCGGTACTCTAGAAAGAATTTACTCAAGTGTTAAGGCAGTTCACAATAAACCGGGAACGGTAACGACAACGACAACGAGAACGGAAATAGTTTATCAATATTTCCGTTGTCGTTCTCGTTGTCGTTTCCGTTCTCGGTTTATTGTGGACCAGCATTTACTCGCATAGCGCAAGGGCTCGGATCCCTCTCTTGCGAGAACTGCGACTCCTCTCTCCGCTCGCTGTCCAATGTCCAAACATTTAATATCTTCGATGATCTTACCCGTAACTCAGGTAGTAACTATGTCAATGACCGGCAGTAACAAGGGTAGATATGCAGAACATTTCGAATTCACTTGCTAAAATGTCACATTTGTGTAAGAACTCACCAGTTTTATGGTGTATTTTTTCTGAACTTGTTGCGGTCCTTTATGTATTACGATCCATATTTATAAAATATATTTCCACATTATTTTTAAGGTAATTCTACAGAAGAACTACACCAAAGGAGGCATCATTTTTTCTCTAATAACTGAATACTACGCTTAATTTAGAGTACTATATTGTCCACAACAGACGTCGCGGACGAATGGATCACCATTTAAATATAGGCCTAAAACTCGATTGTTAATTATGTCGAAATAAGACCTCCTTCGACAATAATCTCTATCTCCACTGGCAATAAAAACGCTTTCTTGCTCGTGCGGGCTAGGCTCCCAAACATCCACTGTCCAGAAATTTTCACCTGCAGCTCTCGAGCAAACTTAAGTACCGGTAAATTAAATATTCCCTCCCTCATATGATAGTTATTAGATTTAGGTTACGTCCATTTTCGGTTTACTCCTTCAAAATTGTCTAATGTTCCTTCATATGCAACGGCGAAAAATGGAGTCAGGAAGAGTGGTCCGCTGGCTTGGAGCTCACACAGACTTCCTCTTAACCCCAACTTCTCTTCCAAGAACGCAAAAAGCAGTCGCCCCCATTGAACAACCGGTTTGAGGGATTAAACAGGGCCGAGGAACAGGGTAATGGATTTTAAAAGGCTATAAAATCGTTAGCGCGGCTTTTTTTTCCGAAAGGGTAGGAAAGTTTGGCGGTCCATATTGTATGTTTATGGGCAGGAAAGTTTGGAGGTCCGTATTGTACGTATATTTATGTTCTAGATCAAAAAAGAGAAAAATTGTTGTTTTGATGTAAAGAGTAGGCCTATACTCTGACAATTAGTCTACGTTACGCGAAATAGCTGGGAGATTACTGTCCTAGCTACATGTTAGACCCGTACTGGTTGGGTTATCATTTATGGCTAGTCGGCCTTAGCCATTTATTGGCGTGTGTTCGATTCCCGCTTGGGCTGATTGCTTGGTTGAATTCCCCCCCTCCCCGAGGCTTTCCCCAACTGTTAGGCGAATGTTAGGTAATCTATGACGAATCCTCAGCCTAATCTCGCCAAAATATCATCTCGCTATCACCACTTCCATCGATTCTAAATAACCATGTAGCGTCATTAAATAACCAAGCAAAAAAAAAAAAGATTGCAGCCCTATAAAAGTATATTTCATTATTAAAGTACTTTCACAGTAATGATTTACGTTAAATGTGTGTTCAATAAAATAAATAATCAGTGTTTTTATCGAAACTCAGTGTAACATATTGTAACAATTATTTTTAAATGAAACCTTGAGAATCTGGTGACACTCTCAACATAATCCTGATGGAGTAGATGTCGCAGTATTACAAATAAGGTAGGAAGGAAGAAATATTTTAACTTAGGCAGGCTCAGATAAGACTGGATGTCATATTTTTATCAATACACCACGCGGTATATGTATTACTTAGTAGATATATTTGTTTGTGAATAGAGACAAATGTTGGTACTTTCTCGCAATGTAGAAGGTGGCAACCTCATTGTAGGGGGCTATCAAATAACACGTCTAGGCGTCGTCCATCATCTGAACTACCGCCATAAAGTAAGCCAAACAAACTGTCCAACTAAAAGAAAAATACGTTTCTGTATTGTCCTAACATACAATCCTGGAAGAAAATAAAAATTCCGATATGTTAAAATGTTTGTGTTTAGCTTCCCAATTTTAAGAAACAAAGACATTAGGATAGAACATTTCAGAAAAATACTGTTGCTGTCTGTGCGTTTATCTTCCATTGGTAGGTACTTAACTTGGAATTTGTAATATCTTAACATACTTTTACCTGTTTAATATTTCTGAGTTTTAGCCGAAAATACAAATAATAGAGTTTAAAATAAAATGTTGAATTTCTCACGAAGATAAACAACCCAATTTAATTCTATTGTTATTGTTATTTAGCCATTTCCATATGAGTAACGCCAAGTTTGTGTTAACTTTCTATAGTTACGTATGTATTGTGCATGCGTCTGTTTCGCGTCTCTGTCAAAGCAAAACTGAATAATAGGCCTACTTTATTTTTAAATATTCGTAACCTAACCTCCACACGGATTATATTAAATTCTTCCAAGTAGATTATGTATAGGGATGATTTATTCACATTGTTGAATTTATCAAATATGACGTAGCCACAGCATTTGCATGGTGACGGAAATCGAATAACGTCAGTGTAATTTCCGTTGCATAAATTTCGTTCACATTTTATTGTTAATGTATATGGAACAAAAGTATTACAAGCAATAAGTTTTCCAGAAGTTCGTATTCTCAATTGGTCCGGATTTCTGCCATCCGGATTAGCCTATTTGAGGACGTACACACTTCACATAACAAAATTGGT
Organism: Periplaneta americana; assembly: GCF_040183065.1. NCBI lineage: Eukaryota > Metazoa > Arthropoda > Insecta > Blattodea > Blattidae > Periplaneta > Periplaneta americana. The sequence goes on from NC_091117.1 coordinate 32,761,486, forward strand.
TAACTATACTATTCTGTTGATATCTCGTTGGTCTACTTCAAATTTTAATGCAATGTTTGCAGGATGGAAAGTAACATGATCATAACGATTCCATCTTATCTTTGGGCAACAGCAACAAACGTTGATCTTGCAGGAAGATGGCACTAAGGAAAACGTTTTTGTTAAAATTAAAACTCTGTTCTCGAGACTCATGCTTTTAAATAGAGAATACACCAATTCATTGATAGTTTAATTTCAAGTAACATCCTAACTCATTAATACTAGATATTGAATACTATCAGTTTTGCTGGCTATTGGTTCATGCCTTGTGACAACGTCCTGGTGAGTTCCAAACCCTACACTGTTATTATACACTTTTACAAAAACATAGGACTTGTAACACGTTAGAATTTTAATAATCACAGCTCTAACATTACCTAACGCTGTTCAAATATTCTCCAGGCCACTAGCGAAATATTAAGAGTAGATAGCAGCGCTCGTTACCCTAGGCCCCGAAGTTCGAATTTCGTTTGGACTGATTCGCTGCTTGGGATTTTCTCCCTTAAGTTTTTCACAGCTGTAAGACAAATGTCAGATACTCCCATGGGGAATTCTGGTACTAACTTCGCAAAATATCAGCTAGCTGTCGTCAATTCCATTGAAGATAAATAAATAACCGTACACTTATTTATTTATTTATTTATTTATTTATTTATTTATTTATTTATTTATTTATTTATTTATTTATGTATTTATTTATCTAACCTGGTAGAGATAAGGTTATCAGGCCTTCTCTTCCCCTCTACCAGAGTCGTTAAATAGGCCTAACCGATTTAGGCTCATGATCCAATAGTTTTCATCCTTCCCTTCTGAGCTGACTTTTGCTGTGCGATTAACAATTCATAGCTTATTTTTGTGTCGATTCTAAAAAGTAGCTGGGAAATCCATGACGTAAAATTTTCCATTAACTTACTTAAAGTACTTCAAGCCAGTGAGATAGGGTTGCTATCTGCACTACGTGTAATATTGTTCATGCGAAGTTATTTTTAAGAACTCCATAACTTGTTAAAATTTATAACTGTCAGCTTATTTCAAGTCTCCTACAGTGCTTTTAAGTTTTTCGCCTTACCGACTGCTATCGCCCAAAATTGCGAGGTAATTTATAGTTGTAGATAAAAACAAGAGCTGTATCTCCTCTATGACTGACCGTTCGTGGTTTTAGGAGGCGGTGGAAGGCCACCTCAACTCATCAGCTATGTTCAGTTGTTTTCTTCGCGGTCGTCCTGTACAATTTCATTACTGAAAATCTAAAGTTAAGTGTATATATATATATATTTTTTTTTTTATGTACCGAAGTACATATGATATTTCCATGCAGATATTCTGCGTCATCATATGATGAAAGAGTGATGGAAGGGAGAACCCGGGTTTTCAGCAACCCAAGAGATGGAGCTTAATCTGAGACGATTCTAACCGGCGTCGGGGTTGTATCCGGCGTGGCTTAGTGGATAAAGCATCAGCACGTAGAGCTGAAAACCCGGGTTCAAATCCCGGCGCCGGAGAGAATTTTTCTCCGTTCCATCACTCTTTCATCATATGATGACGCAGAATATCTGCATGGAAATATCATATGTACTTCGGTACATCAAAAATATATATGATATGCGTAATAAATCACTTTGTGATTTAAGACGGCGCCCATACCGTCGGATCCCGGCCAACCAGTCACTCATTCGAGTGCACCTCAACACATGTATGGACTTCGGTCCTGCGTTCATAGACATCTATGACGTAGTGGAGAGGGCGGCCACTAGAGGGAACCCAAGAGATGGAGCTTAATCTGAGACGATTCTAACCGGCGTCGGGGTTGTATCCGGCGTGGCTTAGTGGATAAAGCATCAGCACGTAGAGCTGAAAACCCGGGTTCAAATCCCGGCGCCGGAGAGAATTTTTCTCCGTTCCATCACTCTTTCATCATATAAAGTTAAGTGGTTGAATACAACTTCGAATGTGCACAATATTTCCACACTTAAGTTAATTATTTCAATAATGAAGATTATTATTATTATTATTATTATTATTATTATTATTATTATTATTATTATTATTATTATTATTTTACGACGAGATCAAAAGAAACGAATAGAAGATTTGAAACGTTGGTGCGAAGAAGAATGGAGCATGTGAAATGGACAGACAAACTAAGAAATGAAGCTGTGCTAGAAAGAGTGGGTGAAGAAAGAATAATATAATAATAGTGAAACTGATCAGGAAGAGAAATTGGTTGGGTCAGTGGCTAAGAAAAAATGTTTACTAAAGTATGCATTAGAAGGAATGGTTTTTTCTTAGTTGGTTATTTAATGACGCTGTATCAACTACTAGGTTATTTAGCGTCGACGAGATTGGTGATAGTGAGATCGTATTTGGCGAGATAAGGCCGAGGATTCGCAATAGATTATCTGGTATTCACCTTCTGGTTGGGGTAAACCACGGGAAAGACTCAATCCGGTAATCAGCCCAATCGGGGATCGAACCCGCGCCCGAGCGCAACTTCAGACCGGCAGGCAAGCGCCTTAACCGACTAAGCCACGCCGGTGGCTCGGAAGGAATGGTGAACGGGAGAAAAGTTCGGGGTAGAAGAAGATATCAGATGATAGACAATAAAATAAATGGATCATAACAACTAGTATTAATTCATTCATAGTTTTCTGACCAACGGCAGGTCTTTCACTGCTAACCTAGCATTCTCCAATATTTTCTATTTTCTGCATTCCTTTTAGTTTCCGTACATGATATATCTTAATGTAGTCTACCATCTGATTTCTTCTGTTCCGATCTCTTTTCCCGTTCACCGTTCTTCCAATGCATCCTTCAGTAGGCAGTTTCTTCTCAGCCAGTGACCCAGCCAATTCTTTTTCCTCTTCCTGATCAGTTTCAGCATTATCCTTCACAGTTTCATTTCTTATTGTCTGTCTGTCTGTCTACTTCACAAGTTCCATTCTTCTCCATATCCACATTTCAAATGCTTGTATTCGCTTCGCTTCACTTCGTCGTAATGCCCATGTTTCTACCCTATACAACGCCACACTCTATACAAAGCACTTCACTCGTCTCTTCCTTAGTTCTTTTTCCAGAGTCCCGCAGAAAATGCTCTTTTTTCTACTACAAGCTTCCTTGGCCATAGCTATCCTCCTTTTGACTTCTTTGCAGCAGCTCATGTTACGTCTTATAGTACATCCCAAGTATTTGAAGCTGTCCACTTGCTCTAGTGCCTCATTTAGAATTCGCAAGTTTACCTTCTTTACTTTTCTTCCAATGACCATGGTCTTCGTCTTGTTTGCATTTATCTTCATCCCATACTGCTTACAGTTGTCATTTAGTTTCATTAGCATATCCCTTATATTCATCTCCTCTTCTGCTAACAACGCCATACCATGTAATGTAATCTATACTTCGTGAATTTTATTTATTTATTTATTTATTTATTTATTTATTTTATTGCTAGTAAGTTTGAAATAAATACAAGTTAATACAATGTCAGATAAACTAGCCCACTCCTGAATGAGTAAGACTCGTGCTCAGGAGGGGATTCCAATACAGACAAAAATAAAATTAAATTTGAGATTGAATACACACTAAAATGTGTTTAATACTCGTATGTTTAAATCCTAACTATAAATCCAATACAATTTTTTATTTTTTTTTATTAATTTGGAGAGGATTCGTGTTTAAAATAATATTAGCATAAAATTTATACAATAATCTGGGACCTTGACTCATGTTATGATAAAAAGTTGCATTGGTTTTACATTTAGGTTCAGACAAACGCAGAGAATTAATATTTTTAGTTCAATATTTATGTATATACCTTTCAAAGTTATTAAAATTTGTGTGAAAATATTTTAATAAAATGAAATAATAAATTTGTCTAATGTTGAAAACTTTGAAATGTTTAAACAACAATTCAGTTGAGTAATCTTTCTGCTTTTTTAAACACATTTCTGAAACTTTTTTCTGTAGTAAAATTGACGGATAAAGGTTGGATTTATAAGTTCCACCCTTACATAAATATAGATTGAAATAATGCTAAATAAATAATACGTAAACAGTTAATTGACATATTTCTTAGAACAACAAAGTAATATAATATTTTACGTAATTTATTATAAATGTAATGAATATGGATTACTGGAATTTTAAGCGGTAAATAGCCGTTATTCTGACCACTTTTCGAACGGTGCCATACTGAGCGAAACCGGTTTTCAGATGTACACCCGTATGAACAAATAAAGAGTTGAAATTAAAGAACACTTTCAATCAAAATAAAAAAAATTATAAAGACTTTTGGTGTCATTTTCCTTATACGTTTTAAGGATACCCATGAGTGAAATTTGTAAATCCGAAACTATTCAGTCAATCCTTATGAAATTTTTACCACACATATTCATTGATTGCAATAAAAAACTGACAAAGTTTCATCCTCCTGGGCAAATAGTTTCTGAGTTTCTGAGTAATAAAATATTTACTATTTTTTATAACTACGCTACAAAATGCCCCCTGCGTTGTAATTTTATTTGAAATGTTTTGATTTTTGGTCAGGACATCCCCCATGCATATGGTTCTTTAATTTGCTATCAAGTTTTTGTGTAATGTTATTAATTTGAGTCGTGGAATTTTTTTTCTTTTGTGATATACATTTTCCACTCATGGGTATCCTTAAAGGAAGTGGGGAGAAAACCAGTTGGATTTTCTAAACTAGACAAGGAGTGGGGTTGCAGAGTTTCAGAACGACTGCTTGTGTACACACCGTTACGTCTTTGAATACGAGACATAGTGTCTTTTTTAATACAGTAACTCGCACCAAGGCGTCTAAATTGGCGTAAAAAATGAGAAAAGAATTGACAGTGCGCAAAAAACAGCGATCTGAGAGAATAGCTGCAGTCTATAAGGTAATGCTAAATTTCCGGCGATTATGTGTTGTTTGACGTTCGAAACAGCCGCTCTACACTCGAAGGTGTAACCAGGCAACGGAAGGAGTGCAAGGTCCGTGTAAATAACGTATCATTACATATGCGTAATGTGGGATTTTAGACACAGTCGTATCCAGTCATTCTCGTATTAAAAGTCAATTTCAGGAAATTTCCTTTGCAAATCCACTAATGTTGAGTTAAATACATTTATAGATTCTGGCTAAAACATATCATGAGGAGCTTCCTCCTTTTCTTACACACATTCATCACTCTCTGGTATAAAAACAACTGACATATGCTCTCTGAAGCTATTGTGTGCTGTCTTGGATTGTGTGTAGTACCGTACACAACAAACAAATGTACTTTCCTGAGTGGGTGTTCGAAAAATGTATGTCAAAATGTTTATATATGAATAATAATAATAATAATAATAATAATAATAATAATAATAATAATAATAATAATAATAATAATAGGGTCTAAAGCAGGGATTCTCAATCTTTTGTAGATTGTGAGCACTGCCCACATGTAATGTTAAGTATCATCATCATCATCATCATCCTTCACGAATTAGGCCTCTGTAGACCTGTTTCGGCCCCATCTAGCAGTCTTCTTAAAGGTCTTCCTGGTCGACGATGTCCTCTAGGTTTATATTGCATCATAATTTTTGGGTTTCTTGAATTTTCCATTCTTCTTACATGATCTAGCCAATTGAATTTGTATCTGCTGATTTTTTTCTTCTACTGACTCTACTTCTAATTGTTCTAAAATTTCTTCATTCCTTTTTCGGTCTAAAAGAGTATAATATTCGTAAGTATGATCATGTTTCCCCGTCTTTCCAAACTCTGTCTTGGCTAAGGCTAAGCGATCGACGAGCTCTGCATTCCCTTGTTCTCTTGTTTCAAATTCTGCGCACCGCTACCCCAATATATTTGGCTTCACGTTTTCAAAATTTATCCGCATATCATCAGCTAAGTACAAGATCTCATTATAACAATTTACTCATTATACCCTACCACAAGACATCTTTATATTCTTCATCCTATACAGTTTCAGTTGCTAGAAATTGGAACTCGCTTCCGAGTGATATAAGGGGTTGTTGGACAATAGCTTCATTTAGGTCAAAATTACATAAATTCTTACTTAACAGATGAATTGCTGATTAATATTTGTTACTTATAATGAAACTAACATCTGTCCATTCTTATTATTATTATCTTTAATTTCTCTAAATAGATTTACAAAACCTCTAATGACAATTACATTAATATTCTCATTATAGAAATAGAAATATATATATTCTCCCTGTAACATAGTCCTAGTAAGCTTATATTAAATTAATTTTCATCATTTTACTAGCTATCTCAAATATTAAATTTATTATAATTCATTGAATTAAATTAGCTCATAAATTAAGTTACTACTTTACCTTATAGATTTATCTAAATTTAAATAAATGTGTAGTGAAGATTATTGCTGGAGAACCTTTTAAGTGTAGTGAAAATATTTGTAATTTAAATTTATGTATTGTATTGATTAAGGCTGGTTGAGTGGAAGAGAAGGCCTTATGGCCTTAACTCTGCCAGCGAAAATAAAACATTATTATTATTATTATTATTATTATTATTATCCTGCTGTCCTGAAAAATTTCATTTCCGTTGCTTTGATTCTGTTCATGTCTTTTTTCTTTAATGACCAAATCTCGCTTCCGTATAAAAGGGAGGGTAATGCTAGTGTATTATATATTTTTATTCTTGTAGATTTTTGTATTAATTTAGCTTTTAATGTATTGTTTATTATTCCTAGAATTTGTGTAAATTTGGTAATTTTCTTGTTAAGTAAGTGAGCACTATTAAGTGGAATAGATTTAATAGGCCTATATGAATACTCGTACATATATCAAGTAAAATATATGAATATACAAATAAATACATTTTTAAAACACTCACAAGAGTTGTGATTTCCTTGAACCTGAATATTACCCAGCATTTCAGTGATGTTCAAGGAGAAGTCGCTTGTAGCTACACTTAAACATTCCTGCAGATGTGAATTAGTTATTCGTGATCGTGCTTTCTTCTCGAGATATTTCGTAAGTGAAAAAGTTGTTTTTGTTTCGCATACATAGGTTGTTCAGGACATAGGCAGATATTAAGGTATGAGTTCTTTAAGATTGTTTGAACCAAAATGCAACACTGCTACAGTATTTAATCACAGTAGTAATTTATATCCAAGAATATATAACAAATTTATATTTAAATATCCTAATCTTGTCAATTCTAATAGTTGTAATATTAAATTTAAAAAGTTATGTATGGATTTTATAAAAAATGAAAAATTATAGATTTAAATGTATATATTCTTATTGCATAGTAGACATAAGATAAATTGTATTATATACTTCTTAATTTCAATTCAGGAATCCGCCTCTGAGCATGAGTTCTACTCTTTCAGGGGTGAGTTAAAGTTTTTCTGTATATATTATATTTTATGTTACAATTATTAGCTAAATAAACAAATACATAAATAAATAAATAAATAAACTAACAAAAATAAATAAATAAACAAAACAGTCCGCAGCATTTGGAGTCTTTTTGCATTTTCAACCCCTCCCTCAAAGTCTATAAATTTCTCATTTTAAAACAAATATTCCAACGCTAAGGAGGACTGGAATTCTATCAACCGAAGTTCTGTACGTGCAGCCATATTATTCTCTTGAATAATCTTTACTTTTCTGATTAGGTTCACACTGAATTCAAAGGGATTATACACCATGAAATACAAGAAAGCTTATCAGGTCTCTAACATATTATAACGGATAGATAGGAACACTGTTCTGGAGCGCTGTATTTTGTAAATGTGTAATGTCTTTTGTATCGCAGTATTACTCCTGGTTGAGTGTTCGAAAAACCCGTATGGCCTTAACTCTGCCAGGTTAAATAAACCATCATTATTATTATTATTATTATTATTATTATTATTATTATTATTAAATACAAAACAACTTGTTTAGGATCTATGTTTGTTTCTACACCATCACAACGACCATTATTGCTAACACAACACTATTACCACCAATTTAATTATTATAATCACAACTAATATCATGATCATTAATTCCTTTCTGGCTCTTCTATTGTTGCTGCGTCTTCACCTACCATGTTGAACACACATAAAATTATCCATTTTTTCTCGTCTGATTTTCATACTTTCATTTTCATCTCTATCATCAATAAGCATCTTTTTTCCCCCCTCCCACTTCATAGTTTTTAGCCGTTTTCTTTGAATCTTTTAACACAGCTTCATAGTCATGTTCGGGTTTCTTTATCATCCCCTTCTACTTATTTTCATCACCTTACCTAGTACGTTATCTTCATTAGAACGTATTCGTCTTCACCTCCCTAGCATTCAAATACTTGCAATGGACAAGAACTTACATTGTCGTGAAGTCCCCTCTTCATTTACATTGCTATCCTCACAGGAATGCGCGTATATAGTAATTGAGCTTGCTTGTCACTGTGACATTTGTTTCTAACGATCTGATAAAGTGTTAACGAATGTGTGTTGACTTTGAAAATCGAACAAAAGATTATGAATAGGCCTACGTGCCCTTCTACTTGTATTTTGACGCCAGGACTTCAAAGTTACAATGATCAATCGTACCTGAGTGTTGGTTATAACAAAGACAACATCCAACAAACTTGTCCATCAGTCATACGACTTTCTCCTTGAAAGCATTGCGGTATACAGGGTGTCACTGAGTTATTTAGTGCAAGTTTTATTCATTCTTTCATTCATTCGTTCGGTATTTCAACCACACTTTTAATCATTGTTTCATTAATTTATAAATTATTTCATTCCATAATACACATATTCATTCATTCCCTCGTTAATTCATCCATTAATGTATTACTCAATCCATATATTTTTAATTGGTGAATTCGTCCATTTCTCTATTAGTCAATTAACCCATTTCTGAATTAGCCAATTAATTACATCATTATTAAATTAATCTATTTGTGCAGTAGTCCAGTAGTTAACTCATCCATTCGTGAATTAGTCAATTCACCTTCTGGCTCATTAATCAACACAGCTACTTTTTCACTGTTTTTGCTTTTGAGATGTTGGGACCTTGGTGCTCAGAGACTAAAATGTTGGTTTCAGACATCGGGAAAAATAATTGCAAGCGCTCAATGGAAATTCCAGGTCGATTGACTTCCAGAGGCAAAGAATCGCTATTGCTATCCAGCGTGGGAATACTGCCAGTGTTATGGGGACATTTTCTCAAACACTGGCTTTGAAGGAAATATTTCATTTTTGAAATTCCAAATATTGGTCAAATATTAGAACATGGGGTGATGGCACAGTATAGTTTATACGGTCACGAAGCTCAATACGTAATAAATATGCATCCATAGATAGTTACTAACCACTAGGATCGCTAATATTGCCTCATTACAGACAATGCGAAATAGTACCGGCACAGTCTGTTGTTCCTAGCACCCTCATAACTCAAGCTTCGTGACTGTATATACTAGACTGTGGTGATGGCGCACCTGGTTCCTTTGCTCTGGACCCGTGTCATGCTTCTCTTAATCCCCAAAATTAATAGCTGATTGGATCTTTACTTCAGTTTCTTTGGATTCACCGAAACTGGTGATTTCAATTAAAAAGGTTTTTTAAAGATTATTTTAATAGTCTCAATCACGCAGATATTGTCCGTTTATATATTTTATACAATATGAATGTTTTCTCATATTGATAAGAATTGAATTTTCATCATATACTTGATTTAATTGCTTGACTGTTAGATTCATTGTAAGTGCTTTGTCATTATCTCATTATGTAAAATTTTATATCGCAGACAAATCTATAATTAAGAATAAACAATTATGATTAATCAACACACCCATTCTTTCAACTCATTCATCGTATGTTATTCAACAGATCCATTCGTATACTACTGAACTCATCCAGTCGTGCATTGGTCAACTCATCCATTTGTGTATTAGCAACACAACCGTTCGTGCATTTGTCAACTCATCCATTTGTGTATTAGCAACACAACCCTTCGTGCATTTGTCAACTCATCCATTTGTGTATTAGCAACACAACCGTTCGTGCATTTGTCAACTCATCCATTTGTGTATTAGCAACACAACCCTTCGTGCATTTGTCAATTCATCCATTTGTGTATTAGCAACACAACCGTTCGTGCATTTGTCAACTCATCCATTTGTGTATTAGCAACACAACCGTTCGTGCATTTGTCAACTCATCCAATTTGTGTATTAGCAATACAACCTTCGTACATTTGTCAACTCATCCATTTGTGTATTAGCAACACAACCGTTCGTGCATTTGTCAACTCATCCAATTTGTGTATTAGCAATACAACCGTTCGTACATTTGTCAACTCATCCATTTGTGTATTAGCAACACAACCGTTCGTGCATTTGTCAACTCATCCATTTGTGTATTAGCAACACAACCCTTCGTGCATTTGTCAACTCATCCATTTGTGTATTAGCAACACAACCCTTCGTGCATTTGTCAACTCATCCAATTTGTGTATTAGTAACACAACCGTTCGTACATTTGTCAACTCATTCATTTGTGTATTAGCAACACAACCGTTCGTGCATTTGTCAACTCATCCAATTTGTGTATTAGCAATACAACCGTTCGTACATTTGTCAACTCATTCATTTGTGTATTAGCAACACAACCGTTCGTGCATTTGTCAACTCATCCAATTTGTGTATTAGCAATGCAACCCTTCGTACATTTGTCAACTCATTCATTTGTATATTAGCAACACAACCCTTCGTGCATTTGTCAACTCATCCATTTGTGCATTAGCAACACAACCCTTCGTGCATATGTCAACACATCCATTTGTGCATTAGCAACACAACCTTTCGTGCATTAGTCAGCTCACCAATTAGTTCATTAATCAATACATCCATTCGTTTAACTTACCTATCGTACGTTAGTCAAAAACCTCTTCGTGTACTAATGAACTCGCCCATTCGTTTGTTAATAAATGCAGCCATTCGTACATTAATGGACATATCCATTCGTGTATCAGTCACTTCATCCAGTCGTTCCATGATCAATTCATCATGTTATTTAATAACCTGTTCACCCAATCGTCCATTAAACATTCACCGTTTCGTTTGTTTGTTGATTGAAAGACTCTTTAATTAATTAATAAACTAATTCTTTTGGTAGTTAATTTACTAATTTTTATGTTAATAAATTCAGCGATTCATTCATTAGTAAAATCACTAGCGAATCAGTTCATCAGTAAATTCATCGATTCATTCATTAGTTAATTCACCGGTTCGTTCACTAGTCAATATTCCGAATAGTTCACTAATAAATTAAATGTTTGTTCAGTGATCAATCTAATTCGTTCACTAATTAATTTATAAATTCCTTCAGTGTTTAATTTAATAAAAAAATGAGTGAATTCATCAATTCGTTCATTCGTTCGTGCGATAATTATTCATCACATTGTTTCAATCATTAACTATTTAGTTCGTCAACATTTACGTCAGTTTATTCTTCTATCATTTGTTCATTCATGTATCTTAATAGAATCTACTTCACTTTGAAGGCTTCGATGATATTAATTTGAAGGTTTCAAGTAACAGACTTTCCGTCCGATCCTTGGCTTCCTTTTATGAAAAGTTCTAAGGGTTTATCTTATCCACGGACTTCGACTTTCCCTGTCTTTTTCATTTCTTTACTGTATCGTAATTACTACACCATTTTACTAGGTAGCTAATATTTGTATTTTAAAATTATTTTCCAATTTTACAAAAATTGAACCCAAAGAATTAATACACAGTGTACGACTATACAACGTTCGCTGTGTTGAGCACGATGTGTGTGCCACCTCAGCCTTGTCTAGTACGGCGGAAGAAGCTAATCAGAACAGCTATCAGATCGCACGTCCCGCCAAGCTCCTTTGTCTTGTGCTGGCACACGAGGAGCTTCGCAGGTTTCTGTATCAGGACTGGACATCCTTAGTACAAATTAATATAGTTTTCATGAACCACCGTCAGTTTACATATCCTGACACGTTAAAACGCTGACGATCATTTTATAAATTACCCTTTTTTTCTCTTGTCTTATTTTACCTCCTAATATCGACTCAACAGCAAATACAGTGCAAGGATGTATGATATATTTGAACCAACACTAGACACGTGCATATTATGGGACTCTCTGATCATGTGGTCAGTACGGCACGGGGTTATCTCTGTGAGAGAAGAGGACAGCGTAGTGAGAGAAGAGGACAGCGTAGTATTACGAAGGACAATCACCCAGTCTCGTGCACGGAAGATAAATTTCTTCCATTGCTCGCGCTGGGAATCGAAGCAATGACCAGTTGAATGGGAATCGCATATGCTATCAGCTAAGCCAAGGTAGCGGATCTATCATTACTCAAGAATGTTAAATAATCTCGCAATTCGTTGTTTTATGTTACAGGAATATATAACCTTATGCAGTATAAATAAGAAAGGAATATTTTTGTCCTCAGTTTTATGCTAGAAGAAAGAAAAGGAAAGCTAAAGAAAGCAAAGTCGATAAATATGAAAAATATAATTATGGAAGACACAATAAGTGTAGCGTGATAGAAAGAAAGAGGTGAAAGAAAGAAAGAAAGAAAGAAAGAAAGAAAGAAAGAAAGAAAGAAAGAAAGAAAGAAAGAAAGAAAGAAAGAAAGAAAGAAAGAACGAACAAGTAAAATAATTAATTAAAAGAGGTAGAAATATACAGTAATAAAGATGAAAACATTAAAGTAAGTGCAAAAATGAGCGAATTAGTCCAACAAAAAAACAAAGAATTAAGGAATATGTGAATACACAAAAGAAAGGATAGCAAAAATTAAAAGGTTGAAGAGAGAATGGAGTTAAGGGTGGGAGGTACACCTTTCGCTAGCATAATTTTACAATATTTCAACTTTTATTTTCTTCTGAATCTGTGGGTCCTCTGTAAACAAAAATTGCCATGCTTAACATTAGTCTACTATCTGTACATCAATAAATAATTTAAATGTTTGTGAAAACCCAATAGTTAATTTTTTTAATTAGTGTATACAGATGTACATACTAATATGTATATGTAATATGTATATTAAGCATGTCAATTTTTGTTTCCAGAGGATCTATAGATTCCGAGAAAAAAAAAAGTTGAAATATGCTATACTAAAATTATTCTGACGAAAGGTGTACCATCCCTTACAAAGAAAGGAATGAAAAGAAACAAAAAATAATAATTAAATAAGAGAAAGAATATAAAAATGAAAAGCAAATGAAACAATGAATGAATGAAGAATAACAGGAAGAAGTGTAGTTTGACACAAGACCTTATTCCTTATTCCCAACAAATGGCAAAGAAGCCTCCCCCTTCCAGTCATTTACTTAAAGGGACTGAACCTCACACCGACAAAGAAACAGAAGCAACCAGACCCTCGTTAAGAAAAAATGCGATGTTGACAAGTATCTAGCATTCTAAGCAAAAGGCAAATTTCTGTTTCTATCGGTCTGGTCAGTGTACGAATGTGTTGTGCAGTGATCGACTATTTAAAGAATTCCTACAAAAGATGATTTAAACCCTGGTCCTTCGCCCTTCCTTATTTTGCCTGTAATAAATTTTAAATTCTAAATAACATGGTGATGATCAAATATTGATCGCAGAATCTGAGGATGATGTACAAATGGCAACTTACCAGCTCCAGCTAATAACAGAAGGATATAACCTAAAAATTTCTAATAACAAAACTAAAACAATGGCTTTCAGAGGGCTTAACCATAGGCGATGTAAAATAGTTATTAATCAAGGAACTATAAACAGATATCTACTTTTAACTACTTAGGATGCAATATATCTTATTTGGGCGAACAGGATATTAACAGTAAGTTGAGCAAATTCCAACAGATGTGTGGAACAATAAGAAGAACTTCAAGAAATAAAACACAGCGCTCAACACAATCAAAATTTTACAAAATCCTAGCAGTTCCATTATTAACTTATAGCTCAGAAAACTGGTCATTAAACAGCGCATCAAAAAGAAAAATCCAAGTAAGTGAAATGAAGTTCCTACGAGGTGTTGCAGGTTATACTTTATTGGATCATGAAAGAAACGAAAATATCCGACAATTATTAAATATTTTTAATTTAGAAGAAAAGATTACAAATCAGAAAGAAAATTGGTACCAACATATTTCAAGAATGACTAATGACAGATTACCAAAACAAATTATGGATCATGCACCAACAGGATATAGAAATGTCGGAAGACCGAAAATAAGATGGAGAGATGATTTAGGCTAAGCCTTGAAGACGGAACAGGCCAATAGGCCTAATCCCTGTAGCTGAAGAAGAAGAAGAAGAAGAAGAAGAAGAAGAAATACCATGGTCGTAACAATAAAACGGTTCTTAACGTTTTATAATGTAGCTATTTAGCAAAAGATGTGACAACTCTACAAAATCTGACGTTTGGCACGAATCAGAACTGCTTTCAGGCAGGAGGATGGAGCGAAGATATTAAGGCTTGTTCCGAAGTAGATCTCTAATTGAAAATGGTAGGCCTATAGAAAACACATTCATTCATTCATTTTATTAAGCCATTAGACAATACAGTGATAGACTTCGTCACAAATACAGAAGGGGGGAAGAACAATACATTTGTAAATACATATATGATTGTAAACAGTAAGGTTTAATTAGAACAATGAAAACACAAAGTATTTTGAAACTCTAAAAATTAATGGAAAACACTTCACTCTTAATGTATTATTTGTAACTAAATGTAAATGACTTTATTTATTAAAAAACAATTTCATGTGAATTTATTAGAGATAAACAACGATCGAGAAAACAAGATTAACAGAGCCCGCAAAGCCGAAAACCCGCACGACAATGTTGTATATATCGCGTCGTTGACGTAAAGACTGCTTGTGAGTGTTTCGAGACGTCGAGATTGATCACTTCCGAAGACCCGAACGTCAAGCAGCCTTGAATCGCCAATGTTATTTATACTTGAGTGAACTTTTACCTATTTTGGCAGCTGTTATATAATAAACAATCAAGTAGCCTATTTGAAACATCATCTCTACCTTTCAGTGTATAATAATCCGTTCCCCAGTCTTTATTTAATTACTAGGCCCTTACTAAAAGGCTAGGAATTTTCTTTTCATATGTTTGAGATAAAGTGTGCAATCTCAAGTAAAAAGGTGCCAACGTTATGTTTTATGTTTCTGAGAAATGCAAATTTATTTGAGAATTGTTTTTTTTTTTTCTATTTACATAAGCATAGGTAATATCATGTAATAGAACCAGAACATTTTGATAACTAAGATACTGTTCTGTTTTGTCTTTTTGTCGCATTTAAACATTTATAATATTATTTATTTCAATGATGTATGTTATTCAAAGTTACAAAATCTTTCCACGCCGACCAAATCCTATTTCGAGAATGATGAACGAGACTCGAAGGGCATGACAATGACGAGACGAGACTCGAAAGACAAATGCAACGAACACAGTGAGCGAGAGCTGCAGTTAGTTTTGTTCATTTGTAGAATTTGTGTTAAAAAAAACTCATCTACAGAGTAGAAAGGATTAATTAGAAGCAAATTATAAAATATAGTTTTGAAACTAATAGAAAAATATGATACCGGTACGGTAAAATATATAGGAAACAATATGGTATAAGTAAAGAAAGAAGGAACACAGAAATAAGAATATGAAAAGGTAAAATGTAAGATAATAAAAAAGAGAAAGAAATAAAAATATTAAATAGAAAGAAATTAAGGATGTGAAAATGACTGGTGTAAAATGTCAAGAAATAAGTAAACAAAGGAAATATAGAGAAAGAAACAAAGACAGAAAGAAAGACAGAAGAAAAGAAACAAACAAACAAACAAAAAACAAAAGAAAGAAAGAAATTATTGCAGACAATATGTTTAAAATTGTCAAATTTATGGTAATGATAGTATGGAGTCTTTAAGGGAAGAGGTTGGTATTTTTTGGTTAAAAATGAGTAAATTGAAAAAAAATCTTTAAAATACTCTGTGATATGTGTGGAATGCATAGCAAAACATTTTGTGGGTATTTGTGCCCTTATCGGTTGTTGAGCCGCCATTTTTAAACTTCCTGCGTTATGGATTTTTAAATCACTCGCCCACTTTTATTGTTGTTTCCGGCAAATTAAATTTTCCATTTTTTTTTTCTTTAAAATACCCTTCGATATGTGTGGAATGCACTGCATAACATTTTGTGGGTATTTGTGCCCTTATCGGATTTGAGACGTCATTTTTAAACTTCCTGCGCTATGGATTTTTAAATCACACGCCCGCTTATATCGGTTTCCAGTAACTTCATTTTTTTTTTTTTTGCTACATTTCCAGACAAAAATGGATATAATTTCTGAACTATTAAAGATACATGCATGAAATTTAGAACACATTCTTTAGACTATTAGGAAACTTTTCTCTGTAACAGAATTTTGTTAATTGATTTCATTTTAAAAATACGTCCGTTTGTTTGCAAGAAAGGAAATCAGAAAATTGTTACTAAATTTTAATTGTTTATTTCACAAACGTAGGGACTAATATCAAAATTCTGTTACAGACAGTTTGTAGAACATGCTTTTGCAAATACATTGCAAAAAAGTGTTTGAATCTATCTTTAAAAACGGTTTAGATATATCGGTTTTATATTTTTTTCAAATTTGGGCCCCCAAATAATTTTTTTTAATATTTTTATTTGGTTGAGTTGCCACAGCTATGAGCTTTCTACATACAAAAAATTAATATTTTACACCAAATAAGAAAAAAGTTTATAAAAAATACCATCCTCTCCCCTTAACATAATATGATTCCTAAGAATGGGAATTGTGTTTTCCTTCGTTACGAAAGAGCGGTCAAAGACTAGCACAGCTGCTTCTAGTGGTCTTATTTTGCTTTGCCTTCCCTTTCGTAGCTATGATACCAAAGTCCAAATGGTCACTGCTCTTACAGATTGACTCATATGTGACGTCATTTGTCGATACAGCCTATACATCTTTATGGTTCCAATGAGTCCTACTACAGAGTCAGCCTACCCCTGGAAAGAGTAATATTCCTCCTCAAACTGATGCCATCTGTACGCCAGTGACAATACTATACCACGCCGACATCGTTTTGTGTACTGTTATTGTAATGAGAATAATAAATATTGAAACGGAAAGTGACGGTGGGGAAACGGGAGAATCCCGAGAAAAACCCTCAGCAATCTTTGCTTTGTTCACCACAAATACAACAACGCTACCATCGGGATTGGAACGTGAGTCCACAGTCATCACAAGGCAGTGCTCTGCCGATTGAGTTACCAAGGAGACAATGAATTTGGTAATTGTTCTTGAAATTCACATAGGCAATCACAAAAAATGCATGGCAATGTAGTCGGCAAGGTGTCCTACAGTTTCAGCAGTTGTAAATTGAATTCTTGATGCAGTTTTATAAGGATCTCTCGTCTCCGGGCACGGACCCATGCAAATGAATGCGAATTCCTCAGCAGCTGCCATTTCGGCCAAAGGAAGTTGTAGCTATTGTGGGTGCACGTTCTTGTTACAAAAGCTGGTATGGATACCAGACACGGGCAGATGGGTGGTCAGAATAACCCTCGAACGAAATTGGAAACATTGTTAAAAAATTCCTTACGCCATGCGGAAGGCCTTTTTCTTATGCGAACGGCGGAGCCCAGGGGATTTAAGATCAAGTTAGGTCGTGAAACCAGGCGCATGGCAGGAAGGGACTTCGTGAATTTGGCATGTTCAGAAGTCAGTGGTGCACGTTTTCCGTTTCTTTTCTCGTGCGGAACTTCAGAATACATCCATTTTCAACCTCTTTCCATAAGCACGCAATAATGTTCCCAATTAGGATTTCGTAACCTGTCACACTTTTCTATATAGTGAAAGACATAATTTGCTATTAAGTTGTTGAGGTTGGTTAGAGGGACATATCAGAACTACTTTTTGGACATCAGGATCAGGGGTACTGAAAACATGTGTTTCCGTAAGATGCAGAAATCGATTTTTTCTCTAATGAGGGAGTAAATAAAAAAACAGCTCTTTCAAGGTTGGATCTTTCTTTATCTTTAATTGAACGAAATTAAATCTTCACCTTCATCATCATCATCATCATCATCTTCTTCTTCTTCTTCTTCTTCTTCTTCTTCACCATCATCATCTGATACTGCTTAGGCTAATACCCTGTTCCAGTGTCATCTAATCATCTCAAACTTCCTCGTCCCTTCCGCTGATAATTGAGAACTTCCTTTGGAATTCTATTTTCATCCATTCTTTGAACATGGTTTAACCAGTTATCTTTGTAACTTGTATTTTCTTCATTCATGATTCTATTACATTCAATTTTTTCCTTAAATCAATATTTTTAATTTTATTTTTTCTAGTGCAGCCTTTTACTGATCTTAGAAACCGCATTTCTATTGCTTGGATCATAGATGTGCCTTTTTTCTTTTCTTGTCAAAGTTTCACTTCCATAATATAACAGTTAAGGTACAGCCACTGTGGTAGTATAGTACTTCAATTGTTTCCTACTTTGTCTTTTCTTTCAAGTTCTATTGGTATAGACTGAAATGTATTAATGCTAGGTAACTCTTACCTCGGAAATTGTGTTAGAGTTGTTTCATAGCAACGAAAAAAAAAATTCAAGCTATACCACTTCAACATTGAATCACAAATGTTTTCTTTCTCATTGTCAACAGATTTCATTGTTATTTTTCGAAACTATCGTTGCTAAGGAAACTTTAATATAACAAATGAAAACCAGTGGTGTTAAACTTCACTCAATTACAATGCAATTCTGTGTTATTATTTAAATTATACCACATAGTACGAAATAAAAATATAAAAATTGGAAATTTATCCTTTGAAAATGTGGAAAAATTCAAATACCTTGGAGCGACAGTAACAAAATGACACACGACAGGAAATTAAACGCAGATTAAATTAATATGGAAAATGTATGTTATTATTCGGTTGAGAAGCTTTTGTTGCTTTCAAAAAAACTTAAAGTCAGAATTTATAAAACAGTTATATTACCGGTTGCTTTGTCTGATTGTAAGACTTGGACTCTCAGTTTGAGAGAGAAACAGAGGTTTAAGGTTGTTCGAGAACAATGTGCTTAAAATATTGGGGCTAAGGAGGATGAAGTTACAAGAGAATGAAGAAAGTTACACAACGCAGAACTGCACGCATTTTATTCTACCCTAACATAATTAGGAACATTAAATCTAGACGTTTTAGATGGGTAGAGCATGTAGCACGTATGAGTGAAATCATTAACCCACATTTTCCCGCCGTCCTTTTTAAGGACAGTTGCAGTGCCTTCGGATATTATGTCATTGTTGGTGTTAGGGACATTTTATAAGTTGTGCGATAATGTTGGTAGTATTTGTTAGCTTTAGAAAATATCGTTCCTTGTTTCAGTTTATTTCAACATCATTTAACCTATTTTTGAGAGTAAATAATATGCTACTGTATTCTTATCACAAAAAATTTTTGGGCTTATCTGGGTGCAAATAGAAAGTTGGAAGACCTTAGGGAAAAAGATCTTTGAGGAAGCCGAGATATAGAGGGAGGACAATATTAAAATGGATTTGAGGGAGGTTGGGACTGGATTAATGTTGCTCAGAATAGGGACCGATGTCGGGCTTATGTGAGGGCGGCAATGAACCTTCAGGTTCTCTAAAAGCCATTATAAGCAAAAAATACAGGTCTAATTAAGATCAGCGATATGAAAGTAATCCGACAGATGAAAATGACTGTAGAAAGCGAAGTAGTCAGATAAGACCTAACTCAAAATAGCTTAGGCAACCTTAAACTTCACAGCACTTCTAGGGATCCAACTCTTGTATCTTGTGTAATGAAAACGTCAGCAAACTGACCGTGATACATTTGTGTTATGTTTGAAGTCTAGAAAATAATACTTATCCATGGAAATCGAGGGGACAGTACTGGACGCATTTACGATAGTAGTTTGAAGAAATAAAAACTGTCAGTTGACTCATATAACTATGAAGTTTTATGTTTGCTCATACAAGATAAATGATGCCCATAATACTAATAGGAGTTTAAAATAATTTAACGTCATTTAAAACAATGTTGTTCAGAAATTGGCAGGTTTTTATCACTACAGCATCCTTCACTGCTCATAACCTCTACTAATGAGTATTGCTGATATTTTATAATACGCAATTAATGCTTATGAGAACAGAGGCTTTGCTGGAAATAATTGTTAATATTGTATAGCACTTTTCTTTGTTTCAACTGGGCTCCCATTAGAAGTGTAATTATCTTCTTGTGATAATAATTATGTATTTTGTTTTTAAATCCATAAAAGAATAAATATTAACCGTGAGGACTAACTGTTGAAGTTAAATTGTAAAAACGTCTAGAAAATTTTTCGTATCCTGGGAGTGTTGGCATGAAAGTATTCCTGTAAACAAAATGACGTCACTGTTAATGAAGGCCTATGCATCGTGTCGACCTGAAGCCATGGGAATCCTGTCGTGTGTTAGTTTTGCATTATGGTAGGATCGCACACCTCACAGGGCGTTAGTTGAATATCAAAAAGGAAAAGAACATTGTTAATTTTCTGCCACAAACGTCATTGAGAAAGTTATAACACAGTCTGATCCGTTTGGGTATGGATAATATTAATTTATTATTATAAAGCTATTATGATAGTAGGAAACATTTCTGGGTGGATATATTATGATTAAAAGTTGGGAATTTCCATATATGACAATCAACAATGCATAATTTGAAAGGACAAATGAAAATTGTAGATGATTAAAATGGCTACTACAAATCAACAGCTGACACAATGTGTTCTTTGGTATGGTAAATTTGAGAGTGTTAAAAGAGTTCGAAGGGAATTTCGACATGAGTATGGTGTGCGTAATGTACCTAAATACGATTCCATAAAGTTGTGGTATCGAACATTTGTAGAAACAGGCGAAACCCAGTACGAGAAGAAGCTATCTCTCGGCTTGTCCCCCAAACTCCCCAGACCTAACCCCGCCTGACGTCTTCGTGTGGGGTTTTGTTAAATGCATTGTCTATTCACAGAAACCCAGAAACATTGATGATCTGAGAGTAAAAATTACTAAAGCTTTTCAACAAATCACCCCTCTTAAGTTACAATGGACATGGTCCGAATTGCATCACTCTTATGAGTTATGCAGGGTGCGCAATGGGGGTCATTTGAGCTCTGAGAAATCTCCCATCTTTCAGTGTTGTATGTACAAAGTTACAACAAATAAACTTCAGTAGTAAATGTTTTACGGTATTTTTATTTTATCCATACCCAAACGGATCACCCTGTATTATCTTCTGACTCTTTTCACTAACGTAACATTTTAAGTCTTTTAATGATAAAGCCCTTATCTCTCTCGCTCTCTCTCTCTCTCTTCAATAGTCGAGTCGTTTGATACCACTTAATTATTAAACATTTTGACTCACTTCAAGAACATTTTTTTTATTTTACAAATTCAAGGTTTGAATAGTTTCATCTCTTCTTTTTTTAAGGGGGTAATGGGTGAAATTTCTATTTCTACATTTTCCAAGCTACGTCCTTGATTTTTTGTGCACATAATCACGGTGTGATAGATAACGATGTGTTGAAGTTTCATTTCTGTGAGTCAATTAGTTTCTGAATTACTAACAAAAATATTTTGAAAAATTTGCATATTTCAAAATAAAATGTATCGCTCCAGTAAAATCTTTGAATTTTTTTATTCCAAGATCAGTGGCACATTTAAAAAAATCACGCATTATTTTTCCTATATATTTACCACAATAGGGGGAAAAATTTGTAAACACTGTCTACCTAAAAATAGAAATTGTTCATTGCTAGTATAAATATTTAATTTTTTATTACAAAAAGTATTCATTTAATCACAAAACCCATAAGCTATTTTGTTAACCACAGTGTATAGAACATGCAAAAAAATTTTCATGTTCCTATCATAAAAATTGTAAGAGCCTTTACACTTCGAACCTGACGAAATGTGCTGAAAAAAAAAGTGTGAGAAAAGAGCTTGTGAAATTTGCGTGGAATTGAAGTTGAAGTGTGCAGCCATTTGTATATTGCTTAATTTTTATGTTTTCATGCGCCGCAGAGCGTTGAAACTTGCTCGACATACAAGTAAGAGTTTGCTGATTCAATTTTTACAAGAAAACGAAAATGCGATTTTTGTCTGATAATGACCAAAATTTCACCTGTCACACTCCTTAAAGATTAGATCCTATGGCCCTTTTGGTCTTCAATTTTGTATTGATATTGAACCAACAACAGGCAATCACAAGCAGCTTCTTGGTTCTCCCATCAGTCAACACGGAGCAAGACAGCCGCTTAAATTTGTACACACATACCAGAATTCTATGGGATTTCTACAGGGACATCAATTTATTTTTACTAACATTTTTAATATTAACCTGGCTATACCTTTAGAGAACCGGAAACACCGTTCGCTACCCCCTTCCACGACAGGAGTTCGATGATACTGGAGTAAAACACAAACAAATCACTTTACTAGGTATAGGAGGGAAGAAAAGTACTTCATCCATTTACGTAAACTAGGAAATATCGCAATTTTGAGTTCGACAATTTTCTTTAGGTTTTTGTTTATTCAAAATGCAGTACTGCATTAACAATGTGTTTTTACTCACGAACTGAGTCATCCATGTGAACGTATTCATTATGCAGTGTATATTATACTGTCTACAGCACATTACCGTACAATATAGAGAAAGAAGTTAAATTGAAAAATAATCATAATATGAATATTTAAACACATTTTTGAAAATGGTGGCCGTTCATTTCGATGCATGCTTCAGTTCTTTTGTGCATATTATCGCACTATAGACTATTGCATCTAATTCCAATTGCCAGTTTCGTCCTTCGTACTAGTAACTCATGTTGAAATAATTCTGTACCTACTCTATAAAAGAGTACCTCACGTACTGTAAATTCAATCTTCACTTCTGCCCGACCCGCACAGATAAAATTACTCAGACATGCTATCTACTGTCCGTCCAAGTGGTTATGCCGCAGGATCGTAGAAAGGGGGGAAATCACGTGACAGTTAATTACTTAACGAGGCCCTTTTATTTAAGTAATTTTAAACAGTTGTATAATATTACGTAGACGTCCAATTCCTAGCAGAAATTAATGTTTTCAGAAAAGAGCTAAGACAGCCCTGCTTTTACAGAGGGCCGTGCAGAAGCAGGTGGGGGAAATCGGGATGCGATGTAGGCAAACGGACGACAGTACCTGTGCGAAAATATGATTCAATATTGAAAGCTCTTTCGTCACTGGAAAACGCGAACATATTTCTGGAACGTACTATACTCACTAACTCAGTGCTGTTTACTATATGCGGAGGACAGTTCATTAGTAGAAGGGGTGGGAGTGAAGTAGATTCAAAAACTCAGGTGCAATAAAAATTGAAGTAAAAATAAAATGATGTCTCTGTATAACACGAATCGAACTTGGAACCACTGGATTCGTAGCCGGAAGTGCAAGCACATTAGAGGTGTAATAATTTAATCTTGAATATCTATCTCATTTAGCCGCAGCGTATTCAAGTTAAGCTTTTTTAACACATCATTTAAACTTGTTTTTGAGCTTTATCAACTACCAGTCAGTTACTAGGATACCATTAACAAAAGAGAATTGCAACCAAGATCAGTATAATTAAGTGCGGTTGTTTGCTACATTTAATTACAGTGTCACGAGACATATCATGTTCACATTTCGCTTTCAGTAAGTGGGAAGAGTAGACGGATTCGAAGTCATTTAAAAGAGCTGCCTACCCTGCACTCCACTCAGGACACGAATTCCCAACCCCCTTCCACTCTAATTGCGCAATTACACGTGCAAGACTTCTGGCCTTCAATGGCGTGTCAGTGTCCCGGGTTCTTGGAAAAAATAGTACCATGAGTTCCGCAGAATGTTAGGATTTTAATTTTATTCAGACAACTAAACACAAGATACAACTCACTATCTTTATAAGTATGAAATAAATAAATATAGGGCCTACATAAGTGTTTGAAGACGAAATGAAGATCAATGGTGGATTAAATGTTTGTTTAATAAAACTTTCAAAAGAAATGAGGATAAAAATATACAGTATATACAGGGTGTAAGGTAAGGTAGTACATTAATTGTAGGGTGTGATTCCTTAAAATATAACGAACAAAAAAGTCTAATACCATCTTGCTCATTTTTGCGAGGTTTTTTGGAGAAATAATACTTTTATGCCGGCATTTTGATCGCGAATTTTACGAATACTGTTTAAAATACGGTTTAATTTCTTGTATAACAACGAAGAGAAGACTACATTAAGAGTACTCTGAACAGAAAAATTAACAACAGACTTAGAAAACAACAGGCTCAAATGATTTGGACACACAAAAAGAATGAAAAATACTAGATAACCGAAAAAATGTAAATCTACTTGTGAAAGGAAATTGAGGGGAAAATGGACAGAGCAAATTTAACGTAACCTACAGGAACGGAGAACAGGAAGAAATAAATACATAATGGAAAAGCATGGAAATATAGAGACATTGTATACATTGATCTAATGTTCGATTGTTACTTCCAATAACCTTTCAACACATAACATACAATATTTAACGGAGAGGATGGTATTTTTTGGTGAAAAATGGGTAAATTAAAAAAAAAATCTTTAAAATACTCCGTGATATGCATAGCATAATATTTTGTGGGTATTTGTGCCCTTGTCGGATGTTGAGTCGCCATTTTAAAACTTCCTGCGTTATGGATTTTTAAATCACTCGCCCACTTGTATTGTTGTTTCCGGTAAATTAAATTAAAAAAAAATTCTTTAAAACACCCTTTGATATGTGTGGAATGCATTGCGTAACATTTTGTGGGTATTTGTGCCCTTATCGGATGTTGAGACGTCATTTTTAAATTCCAGCGCTATGAATTTTTAAATCACACTCCCGCTTTTATCGGTTTCCAGGAAATTCATTTTTTTTTTCTTGCTACATTGCCAGACAAAAATGGATATAATTTCTGAACTATTAAAGATACATGCATGAAATTTAGAACACAAATTCTTTAGACTATTAGGAAACTTTTCTGTATAACAGAATTTTGTTAATTGATTTCATTTTAAAAAATACGTCCGTTTGTTTGCAAGAAAGGAAATCAGAAACTTGTTATTAAATTTTAATCGTTTATATTACAAACGTAGGGACTAATATCAAAATTCTGTTACAGACAGGTTGTAGAACATGCTTTTGAAAATACATTGCAAAAAACTGTTTGAATCTATCTTTAAAAACGGTTTAGATATATCGGTTTTAGTACAATCCTGCATTGGGTATATTTTTTTTTCAAATTTGGGCCCCCAAATAATTTTTTTTTTTTTTTCAAAATATTTTTATTTGGTTGAGTTGCCACAGCTATGAGCTCCCTACATACAAAAAATTAATATTTGACACCAAATAGGAAAAAAAGTAAAAAAAAAATACCATCCTCTCCCCTTAAGAGCTCAAATCCTTCGCCGAAAGTATCAAATTGTTGCGTGATATTCCGTGTTATCGCGAATGACAGAATCGTTTAGGACCGGCACAGAGACGTAATCGCGACTGTAGCTGGAGATCGCGCATCGTCTTTACTTCGGTCGGATGTACCACGGCTCTGCTTCAAGGTCGTCGTTGTATCATAGGGAGCTTGAGGAAGACCGAGGAGGAACTTTCACCCCCTCGGGTGTCGCGTAGGAGCTGCACCGCCCCAGTATTACGCACCACCGAGCGTCCCCTCAGAAATGTCATGCGTGGGTCAAGTTGGTGACTGAGATTCATACAAATCCACTAACGGATTTTATGAGCAACGTCAACTTCAAGACTATCGTTACCAATACCATCACTGTACTGAGAGGTCTAGAAACAGAAAACGTACCAAGCCACAGGCGTGGCTCAGTCGGTTAAGGCGCTTGCCTGCAGTCTGAAGTTGCGCTCGGGCGCGGGTTCGATCTCCGCTTGGGCTGAGTACCTGGTTGGGTTATTTCCTAGGTTTTCCCCAACCGTAAAGTGAATGCTAGGTAATCTATGGCGAATCCTTTGCCTCATCTCGCCAAATACCAACTCGCTATCACCAATCTCATCGACGCTAAATAACCTCGTAATTAATACAGCGTCGTTAAATAACCAATTAAAAAAAAAAAAGAAAAAGAACGTACCAATTGCAATTTTTCACAATTTGATTTAAAAGCTGTTTAGTAAATGTGGAAACAAACACTACCAAATGATGCAACTATGATTTTCTTTCTTAACCATTTGCATGCAGTATTGATAGAGGAAAAAGCGACCTGGTTACAAAATGTATCATACATACATACATAGTTTTTTTTTTATTTTTATTGGGTTATTTTACAACGCTGTATCAACACCTCAGGTTATTTAGCGTCTGAATGAAATGAAGGTAGGCCTAATAATGACGGTGAAATGAGTCAAAATAAAAGTTACCCAGCATTTGCTCGTATTGGGTGAGGGAAAACCCCAGGAAAAACCTCAACCAGGTAACTTACTCCTACTGCGATTCGAATCCGGGCCACCTGGTTTCAAGCCAGATGCGCTAACCGTTACTCCACAGGTGTGGATTAACATACATACATACATACATACATACATACATACATACATACATACATACATACATACATACATACATACATGTTCTGCCCAAGGGCAGGTCTTTCACACCAAACCCGACATTCTCCAATCTTTCCTATTTTCTACTTTTCTCTCTGTCTCCGCATATGATCTATATACAGTCTTAATGTCGTCTATCACCTGATATCTTCTTCCGCTCCGAACTCTTCTCCTGTTCACCATTCCTTCCAGTGCATCCTTCAGAAGGCAGTTTCTTCTCAGCCAGTGACCTTTAAGTTAATACTTGTGTACCGTTATGTATTTTTCTATATGTGCTTTGATCCTGGTTGAGTACAAGAGAAGGCCTGATGGCCTTATCTCTGCCAGGGAAAATTAAACTATTATTATTATTATTATTGTTATTATTATTATTATTATTATTATTATTAACCAATTCCTTTTTTCTCTTTCTGATCAGTTTCAGCATCATTTCGTTCTTCACCCACTCTTTCCAACACAGCTTCATTTCTTATTCTGTCTGTTCATTTCACACGCTCCATTCTTCTCCATACCCACATTTCAAATGCTTCTATACGCTTCTCTTCACTTCGTCGTAATGTCCATGTTTGTGCCCCTACAACGCCACACTCCACACAAAGCACTTCACTAGTCTCTTCCTTATTTCTTTTCCCAGAAGTCCGCAGAAGATGCTCCTTTTTCTATTAAAAGCTTCCTTTGCCATTGCTAGCCTCCTTTTGACTTTATATGCATTGAAAATCTCTCCTAATGTAGGCCTACTATAGTCAAACTTGGCAATTCGAAGGGACCATTAAAAAAACTCGAATTATCTCAGATTTCGAATTAAGTACAAAAGTTTCAATAAAATTGTTTCTAGACTATGTTGTCGATGTAGGTCTTTAAAAATATTCCAGTAAAAATCATGTAGATAATTAATTAATTACATATTTTATTATGTAAATGTTTTACGGTTGTAAAAAACTTATGCAAATTTGATATTATTTTCGCAGGTGATTATTAGACATATTAATATTCTGAATATTGTTTTATAAAATGTAATGTATGTATATTAAGCATGAAAAGTTTTGTTCATTTAGCTTTTATAGTAGCTGAGATATTTAATGAATTTCACTGAATTTTTGCAGGACAATAGTGTACCTACCTCCGCCCTTAATTGATCAAAGGACCTAATTCTTGAAAGTCGATTTATGTGTTGATGATTATGAAGATACCCGGCCCCGGAACACTTTTTCCCTTGAAATTATTCAAATCTGCTTCACAGGGAGCTTCACCTGAAAGACTAGATTTGCAGAATATATACGTCACTGTGTACGTTAACAGAAAACCACAATTCCAAGTCACACAGAGTTTGTGGGCACTCGTTGTGGGTCTCTGGCGTTTCGTCAGCCCACGCGAGTTGTGTGGATATAAAGGGAAAAGTTGAGACGGTGTCGGGTGGAGTTCCCGGGTAGCTCAGTGGTAGAGCGCTGGTACGTTCAACCAGAGGTCCCGGGATCGATACCCGGCCCCGGAACAATTTTTCCCTTGAAATTATTCAAATCTGCTTTACAGGGAGCTTCACCTGAAAGACTAGATTTGCATTATGAAGATGATCGTAACAATGACGACGATAATGATCAAGTGTTATTCGTTTCATGATTTTCATGATACCTGTTATTCTATTTAGATTGTTTTTTAGTATTAGGCCTATATTAATAACATTAGAACAGTAAAGAGTAATGTTTCAAAGGCTCCAGTGTGGTGAAGCGACTCAAGCAACATGGTTTTTCGTTCTGTCTTCACTGGCCAATGACGTAATCGTGTCGAAAATCTCACAATTCTTTACTACGTGACCGTCTGAGAACCTTGAACCAAGCTTGCGAGTTTTGGGTGTAGCAGCAATTACTGTCATATTCTGCGAACCGTAACTCGCCTGGTATGAGGAACATAGGGCATTTCCGATATCATTCTTAAACGCTTAAAGAATACGGACGGAGAAACAACGGTGTTAATAGACGGACGCAAAAATGTCTGCAGTTATAATTTTCATCGATGCGTGTAGGGTTTATGACAAAGAATTTCTGGTAACATAATACAGTATTATATTCGACGAAAACTGTTAACAGATATATAAAAATAAACTTTATTGGTGCCCTAAAACAAACAAAGTTTTAATAAAAAGCAGCCAACATACCTGTGCGCGTATACTCGTTTGATAACTTAAAATAGACTATTTACAGTAATATGAACTCAAGTTATTTCCAGATTTGCTATAAAGTCAATAGAATGATAGTACCAATAGTTTTCATAATCCAGAGACTACAAGATATCTCAGAGATTCTACACTTCCGTGGGGTGAAATGTGTCCTTTATTTAGCCCCACTAAAAGAAATCATATTAGAAGATAATTTAGGCCAATCTCTCCGCCAATCATGTTGCGATTTTCGAAGTACAGGTCTGTGTCGATGCGTTATCGTACCTAAATTAACATACGCAGAATGGGACATGCATTTAAACTCTGTGTTTTGTAGGACTATTTCCTATAGCAAAAAAGTGTTAATATCTGCAATGTTTAAAGCCTTGATAAATGATAAACTTCATTATGTCACATTAATTGCTTTCTACGAATCAGTGCATTGCATTGTGTTATAATTGTTTTTAAACGAAATATTCACCAAAATCAAACTATTTTAATCAACGAAATCAGGGTAAAATAATCAACAGTAATCTTACTAGAGGTTTTGATTTATCTAGAGAAAATCAAAACTCGAGTAGGATTTAATTGACTATTACACGATTAGAAGAAAGTATATAAAGATTAGAAGTAACAAAGTACTCCAATACAATAAAATATTAATTGGCTTACGAAAATACAACTGTCTTCAAATGTATTATTGTACCATCTCAACATTACGCTAGATGGCAGTAATGTTTTATGATTATGTTTTCTTGATATCAGTTGTGCCAACTATGGAATCGTCATTGAACTCTGTGGAAGGTTACTAGTCAAGAAGGACTTGTTGATTCAGTTTAATTTTTATTAAAACATTTGCATTCCACTTCAATCATCTGGATCCCAGTAATCAAAGTCATTTGACAGATGATTTTCAACAAATCTTAGTATTAAACAATCTCTGATACGTGACTATCCATAATATCATATAACAGAAGCTGTAACAAATATAACCTAAATAATATGAACAAGTGTTAGAAAAGTTTTAATTCGGGATGATGAAATAAACAAGAAAAGTTTTAATTAACGATGATTAAATAAAAAATAAACATGAATAATTTTAAAAGAAACAATTATTGAAAGTACAATTTTCAAATTTGAATGTTTTAGTGGTTGGTGGTTCAGTTGATGTTATATTGGACGTGTGCGTAAAAGAAGTGAACTCGTTGATGTACATGGTGTATCCCTCAACTTAGGCCTATTCAGGATTTCCTAATGGTGCTCTTCATATATGACCAGTGATCTTTATTAATTCTTGTTCTTGAATGCCAAAGCGAGTCATATTTGAAAGTGGTGTGCATCGACTGGAGAGGTTTGTAATTTTCTGTTTTTTGACGTCCAGACCAGTGCAGTTTGAAATGTTGGCAAACAAAGAAACAAATGCTAGGGTAGTGATAAAAATAAACAAATGCTAGGGACGCGATAAAATTGTGCGCACAATTTTATCGCGTCCCTAGCATTTGTTTAATTTTATCGCGTCCCTAGCATTTGTTTCTTTGTTTGCACAACATTTGAAACTGCGCTGGTCTGGACGTCAATATATATATAATTACAAACCACTCCAGTCGATGCACAGTAGTTTCAAATATGACTCGCATTGGCATTCAAGAACAAGAATTAATAAAAATCACTGATCATAACTATGCGTCTTCTGAAATCCGATTTACAAATAAATGAAGAGCACCATTCGGAAATCCTGAATAAGTTGAATACACCATGTAGGCCTAAATCAACGAGTTCCACTTCTATTACGCACACGTCCAATATAGCATCAATTGAACCACCAACCACATTCAAATTTGAAAATTTTACATTCAATAATTATTCCTTTTAAAATTATTCATTCGGAAATGCTGAATAAGTTGAATACACCATGTAGGCCTAAATCAACGAGTTCCACTTCTATTACGCACACGTCCAATATAACATCAATTGAACCATCAACCACATTCAAATTTGAAAATTGTACATTCAATAATTATTCCTTTTAAAATTATTTATGTTTATTTTTTATGTCATCGTCGTTAATTAAAACTTTTCTAACACTTGTGTATATTAGTTAGGTTATGTTATAGCTTCTGCTATATGATATTATGGATAGTCACGTATCAGAGATTGTTTAATATTAAGATTTATTGAAAATCATCTGTCAAGTGACGTTGATTACTGGGATTCAGATAATTGAAGTGGAATGCAACTGTAGTGGTTTTAATAAAAATGAAACTGAATCAACAAAGCCTTCTTGACTAGTAACATTGCCATCGACGAGAAGCCATTGCTCACTACTGCCATCTAGCATGCATCTAGCGTAATATTTGTAATGTTGAGATGGTACAATAATACATTTGAAGACAGTTGTATTGTCGCAAGTCAATTAATATTTTATTGTATTGGAGTACTTCGTTACTTCTAATCTTTATATACTATTCTTCTAATCGTGTAATAGTCAATTAAATCCCACTCGAGTTTTGATTTTCTCTAGATAAATCAAAACGTCTAGTGAGATTACTGTTGATAAAATCAAATCCCAAGTCAATGATTTGAAATATGTATTGATCAAATTCGATTAAACTGATTATACATGCCACAAATTACCAATCAAAGACAAATAAAAGTAGAAATCGGACGAAAAAACAGAAGAAAACAAAACAAATAAAAAAAGCAAACTACTACTGAACAGACGGCCGCTAGACTCGAATTCTTGCCCTTCTGTCTACAAGGTCAGCACACTGCGCCGATACTTATTTTTAATTCCTCTATGACAATACCTTCAATAAACAATTACCGTGTTCTTTAAAACATCTTTCTTCTGCTTCGTCAGTTAATAATATTTGCAGTTGATAAATAGATCAAGAATCAATCAATCCAAGACAGTTTGAAGGTTGACCTCTACATGTCTACCTCCGCGAGCTACAGATAACCCCTCCTTTTGCATATCGCCATTAAAAATATTCCTTTCCAAGTACCATATGGATTTTCTCCGCAGACGGTTTTAAAATAAAGAGCCATACTTTAAAAGCTGGGACGTTCTCCAAGACTAATTAATATAATTAAAGCCCCTTTCTTTAATTTATATTCACTGCAGTAAATGTCAAGACAAGTCAAATATATCTCCTCTTTGTATGGACCGAAGATTAATATTTTTACTCCCTGAATGTTTCCTTTTTCTCTCTCCCGTAACGTGATAGATGGTTTATAGAAAGTGAAAGTATTTCTTGGACATGAATTGCTCGAGATTGAATGATAATCCAAACATATAAACATACATCAATTATCAAGGAAGCCTATTGTTCTACACAGACACAGCTTTTGTACAGAATTCCTTTAGGAGGTCTTTCGGGAATTCTAAGAACACGTGTGCTATCACTATATTAGAGCTAGCCAGACGTGGCAAATAATTGGGAAGACTAAACTAGCGAGGAAAGTAAAGGCATTGCTATATCACTGGTCATTAAGGAGAATTTCAATTTGATGTCAATTATTTATACTCTCGTTAAGTTGGAGCACTATTAGCACTTATTGTAACATTTTGAAAATTAAATAAAGTAATACGCGTAAACTTTCACACCAATGAACGATTTTACAAAAAAAATATATACATAACAAATATTAATCAATTTCCTTGCAAATTGCACATAAGTCCACTAGTAATCCCCTTTCATTTACCACATTTTAGTCGCTGCTTATTGAGATACACCTAATTATACAAGACAATTCATGAAGCATAACCCGCCCTTTAGGAATCAGTTATACGCTCCTAGGTCATGGAGTATAGTGTACTATACTTCACACATACATTTAGTTTCAAATTTGCCACTAGATGGAATCGTTATTGATCACTTCTTTTCTGCGCTTGTCTAGCTCCTGACATATCTTGGGACTTACAGGAAGATCGATTCAATCGTTTGCTTATTGTAGGCGTTATTATAGAATAGCTTTTATTTATAGTCCTAGGTTTATTGCATCTAATATTTATAGATTTACGTTTATTTTATTTTATTTCTGTAATCGTAATTATTGTATATTATATATCACTGCCACCGGGTGTATACCCAATTGTAGTGTTAATAAATACATACATACATCATTGGAATGCATGTTTCAAATATTTGTAAATTAAAATGGCGACCAGCAACTCAACGCCAAGATACCGTAGGACATACTTTCGAAATAAGTACCTACACAGTAAATGTTATATTTTAAGGGTAAAATAACTATGATATAAGATGTACTGTAAGTGCAGAGACTCCAAGTATAGTATAATGTACTTGCATTTGTGTCCCAACTATAACCTGCAAAATTTTTTCAGTATTTTTCCTCATTTCAGTGGCTTTTTTAACTGTAAAATTGAATTGAACTTTAAAAATTAAACGAAAACTGTCTCAGGATTTAGGAGAGTACAGTGTGTTCATTAAGTGTGGAATATAACTCATAACGTCTTAAATTTTAATTTTACACAAAAAGTGTTGGAGATAAGCCAAACAATATGATACCAGTGTTCGAAAAAAGTTTGTTATTCAGGCACACAGATTGTGACAGTTAGATTTATTTCTTTAAATGATAGCCTATTTTAAGATTTACAAACTCCGAATCTTCATTAAATTTTACGTATGAATGCGTAGAAATTTTACTCTTCCAACCGCTTCATGTATTTTAATTATTTATTAAACTTGTTTCATGGCCTTCAAACTTGAGACAAATAAGTAGTAAAATCATGTTGAGTGAGCCATAAAACTAAACAAAATTCTATCACTAACCAAACTTTACAACAGATGCTCAAAAGAAACGAACATTATCTAAAAGCTGTATTTGTGAAACACGTTCTTTATTAGTCATCTGATATAACCAGTTGATTTTTCTTCTGGGGTGCAATGAAGGACTCGATTTACAACCAGGCAATTGAATATGAAGACGCCACAGTACAGCGCATTTTGGAAGCTTTCAGAGAATGTGTCAGTCCATATTGTGCCGCTCTTTTTATTTCTATGACGTCAATTGTACCTACTAAATTTGAAAATTTGATGACATATTTTTTGTATTAAACATACGCATTTGATAAATCAAGGGATTTTATAAAATACCTTCCTAATAGCACGTTTAAAATTGAAGCATTTCGACGCATGAAGCTCCATAAAGAAGCGTCTGCGACAGCTTGTTCATATCCTCAAAATACTTAATTTCGTACCCCCATTTTCCAATTTTTTTAAATATTTTTTTCACACCCTATACAATAAATTTTCCTCTCAGATGCATCAATTAGGACTACTTTTACCGCAACGTGTGACGTGACTATGGCCAATAACTTGGACTATTTATCTTCTAAAGACGTGATGAATGCTTCGTGTTGGTTTTCCCTATTTCGTGCAAATTTGCTTGGCCGTGCGCCCCACATCCTCATTCTCGCCGGCAATGTGCTTGTTTGAGAGGCAAATGGGTCTGCTATTTTCGAACCTCTTTTCCAGCTTTCAAGGTGGTTTGTTGTTGCAGTTAACGTCTTATGCTCAGTTGCTATCTCCACGCAGTGGGGGAAATGTTTTATGAATTAATAAATACTCTTCTGAGCCACGAAACTATTTAATCATAGATAGAGCAATGTCCTCCAGGATGATAAAATCCATTAATAATTACTACTACTTACTATCAATTGGACGGTGATTAGCAATAGTGATCCAAGCGCCAAAAACCTGTTTCGAGATATTGGCTATTGAAATAAATCTGTTTTTTTTATATATATAAAACATTTTATGCAAGAAGTAATATAACATTCATACTATTACAAAAAATAGCACAAATAATACCAAAAAAGGCTAACCGATTTTTAATAATAGACCAGCAGTTCAGTTAATATTTAAAAGTAAAATAAATAAATGAATTTTATGCAATAAACGAATTTTTGCTTAAAATAGCAACAAAATTCAGATATCAATTTTTTTATTTTTTCAGAGTTAAATAGCCTACCATCAACAGATTTGTGCAAATATATATATTTTTTTCAAATTGTCGGTTGGTCTATTATTGCGTAACTCCGTCCAATTACACTTCTCTTTGCACATGCTTAAAATTATTTGTAATTGACTACTATACATTCAAGGTCTCTCTTCAAACAACATTCTTCGGAACGTTTAAAGTGATTGATAATTTGGTTATCAGTAGTATAAGATACAATATTCATTGTCCTCCAGGACTGTTAAGGTGATTAACAAAAATGTATACCAATCCAACATTCCTTTCCATATACTGTCGTCCAGGACTTTTCAAGTGACTAGCATTGGTTACTGTTAACGTAATAGTCCTTTTCATACTTTCGTTCAGGACTTTTCAAGTGACAGGCATTGGTTATTATTAATGTAATGCTCCTTTTCATACACTGTCGTTCAGGACTTTCCAAGTGACAGGCATTGGTTACTATTACCGTAATGCTCCTCTTCACACATTGTCGTTCAGGACTTTTCAAGTGACAGGCATTGGTTACTATTACCGTAATGCTCCTCTTCACACACTGTCGTTCAGGACTTTTCAAGTGACAGGCATTGGTTACTATTACCGTAATGCTCCTCTTCACACATTGTCGTTCAGGACTTTTCAAGTGACAGGCATTGGTTACTATTAACGTAATGCTCCTTTTCATTCACTGTCGTCCCATCTCTTAAAATTATTAAAAAATTGGCGATTATGTATTAAGATGTCTTCAGAACATATTGTGAGTCTATTGTAGTAAATAATCTGATCTGTTCGAGACATAGTTTCGTTTCTATGACATCGGTCGCTTCTGATTGGTTGCTTCGAACAGTTACCGTGGAGACTGCATGAAAACACTAAACTGTCAATTTCTCTTTAATATTAAACAGACTATAGAACCTATGAGAGAAGAGGTTGGTGTACACGGAAAAATACACAGAAAGATAGTGTCTCTGTAAGTTGGTTGATCTTTTGCTCACAAACGGCGGTTAACAGAGGTTTCGGTGTCTATTGATTTTTATGCACGGGTCCAGAACAGACAACACACATGCCTTCATGCCCCGCTGTGTTTAGTCTGTATCTCATTATTTATTGCGTTCCGAATCGAGTTCTGCTCGGCCACCATGAACTGCTTTTAACTCAATAATGTTCCCAGGGAAGTGTGCCCTTGCACAACCGGTGATTGGGCTCTACTACTCTGTAATTCCAAATCGTATTGCCTTATTGTTTAAAAGGGGCTCTACCGACAGCAAGAAGTGAATCAGCTCCTGGTTTATAATCAAGGAACAGAACAGACCGTGCCCTTGTGGTCTCGGCTACCGTTCTCAAGATTCTCAATACTTCACATGGTCATCTGCATGCATAAATGTCATCAGTCTCCTACAGCATTTTTGCAAAATTGCAATGTACAGATGAGGAGGCGACACCTGGCATGTGAGCTGTGCGAAAGGAGTGTTGGTCAGTATTCTACGAATCTACGTACACGATAGTTCATCTCAGACTAAAACCTATCTTCCCCCTCCATACACATTTATGATATAACCACGGCGCATGATAAAGTCATTAGACAGGTCTTGCTACCTCTACTGTAAGGTAAGGGAGGAGATGGGTGAAAATTGTAACTTTTACAATTTTTTAACTAGAGCACTTTTTGCACACACGTTCCTCTTTGTACATGTATATATACATCACAATTTTGGTCGTGATGCTTCAGTAGGTTTTGAGTTATGCATTTTATTTTTGAAAAATGTGGCATAATATAGGCCTATTCAAAAACTATCTCTTCGCACAAATTTTAAGTGTATGGTTCACAAATTCGTGTATAGTATCTCGGGTATATTCAGAAAAACACTG
Organism: Periplaneta americana; assembly: GCF_040183065.1. Taxonomy (NCBI): domain Eukaryota; kingdom Metazoa; phylum Arthropoda; class Insecta; order Blattodea; family Blattidae; genus Periplaneta; species Periplaneta americana. The sequence goes on from NC_091117.1 coordinate 32,798,210, forward strand.
AGTGCCCAAATATTAAAAATGTATCCTGAGAAAAAGAAAAAAAAATTTACTTGCTCAAAATAAAATTTTCTGTTTTTTTTTTTGTGCTTATTGTATAATTATACATTCACCGGCATAAAAAGTTAAACACTTCAATTTTTTAAATATAAAACCCATGTTTATGCTGTTGATAACTATAGGCCTACCTACCGAAAATATTTTGGTTCCAAAATAATTTACAGATATTTTAACGACATTTCGTTTAATTAACAATTACATTTTTTTAATGTATAAAATGTCCTAAAATGAAGTCCCTATACTCCGTCTTTACATACTAGCTTATCTTCTTTTTCGAGGGAGATATTCCAAACACTTGAAAACAGTTGCAGGCCACTCAGTATCAGTCACCTGTCTAGAAATCATGTGTGACGTAAAAGGAAGAGCTACTCGATAGAAGACGAAGTTAGATTTATAAATGAGTATGAGGAAAATACCAACGAAACAAAAGTGAAATTTTAAGAGAATAATAAATAATAATAATAATAATAATAATAATAATAATAATAATAAACATGTATTCATTCATTCATAGTGTTCTGTCCAAGGGCAGGTCTTTCATTGCAAACCCAGCTTTCTCCAATATTTCCTATTTTCCGCCTTTCTGTATAAATATAGAAAATTAATAAGATATCTTAAAGACTGAGTTGATGATTGAAGAAAAAATTTCATAGTAAATGTAAATAGTGCAATTATATTAAACATTGAAATCCTAGTTACTTTCTATTGATTAAACATTTGAACAAGTTACAAAAATCCTCAAGTGATCCAAGTTTTCTGCGTTCCGTTAAATTCATTCCCAACCATTAGAAAATTATGTTACATTATTCAAATCTTATTTATACGTAGTTCTCGGCTGTGCGTATTTAAATCATTCTCCTTCAGGTAAGCCTACGTACTACCCTAGATCATATATACCCAGACAGGCTTATAGGCTTTGAGGTTAACAACTTTTGTCAGGTTTACTATGCTGACATCTAGTTGTTACATGAGTCACGTCATAATTCCCATTTGAATTGCATTAGCGACTGTACTGCCATCTCGTGTTCGTTTACGGCGGACGGGTGGCGATCCTGGCGGTTGTTCTCTTCAAAGTGCTGCCGATTTTAACATGGCGATGAGTTATCTGTTACATGTATGATCTAGGGTACAACCCAGGTTTTACATGTGCTTATAAGTAGGATTAAGGAGGGACTGTAGAGAAAACGAAATGTTCTATATTATTTTACTGTAGATAGGGCTTACAACTTTCGTTTTTGATACACATATGAATTTTATTAACCTAATACAGTGAATTTAATCAAACACTTATATTTTTTAGTAATTCAATTTAAAAAGGGAGGGACAAATTATCAAAATCCTACTCATACAAATTTCGTTTAATTAGTCTGAATATTTTTATACAACAGCAGTGCTATGTTTGGAAGGGAATGCTTCAATAATGCCAGATTATAGAGACTATTACTATGTTATACTACTTTTGACCAATAAAACGGTACGAAAGGACATCTTTCAACCAATCATGGTTACTTATCGCACAATTTTATCGCTTCCCTAGCATTTGTTTTTTTATCACTACCCCAGCATTCGTTTCTTTGTTTGCCAACATTTCAAACTGCAAATTCTTTACGGTAGGTCTACTATAAAACATGCTTTGCGATCGTCATTTGTTTACAGCATAGACAGTCAATTGAAAATATCGGCTCCGTGCAAACGTTTTGGTGAAGCTAACATTAGTGAAATAGAATTTCAGTAAGTCAATTAATATTTTATTGTATTAGAGTACTTTATTTTTTTAATCTTTATACACTTTCTTCTAATCTTCTAATAGTAATTAAATCTCACTCGAGTTTTGATTTCCTCTAAATAAATCAAAACCTCTAGTGAGATTACTGTTGAAAATATTATTTTTGAAATAAACCTAATACATTTTTTTAAATTATTTTCCTTATATCAGATATATTTTTTTTGTATGAAAAGTTAAAGAATCAGGAAAAATTCTACATAGAGTTGTTAAGTATGGTGTAGTGAATACAGAGTAAAAAATTCAACTTCTTAGCTACAAAACTGTAGAAACCTTATAAATTTGAATGAAGAGAAATACAAAAAAAAAAAAAATTGAAGTTGAAAAAATTGACTTTAGAGTTAACATTTGAAAAGAGCGGTTTCAAAATGTCTTACGCCTTTGAAACTTTCCAAACATGTAGAATAGTATATTGGGAACCACTTACGGAAAAAAAAGAAAAAAAAATCAACCAAATATGTCTATCTTCTCTATACACATCCCTTAGTAAGTCCAAAGTCATGTTCAATTAATTCATACACAAACAAAATAACAAAATCGAGTATACAACTTTGGAAGAAGTTAAAATTTATTCACAATCTTCGGTCTGTCGTGTTAAAGTCGAAGCATTGCTCGTTCAGTAAGCCTATTTTTGGGGTTATCATATTACAAAACAATGTGGACTTAAACCCTTCTGGTACTGAGTAATCCGCAACATAAAACATATTGGATCTGGGATAAATTATGGGTGTTCAAACCAGGATACCGATCCGAACTGCATTAACCAGAAGCGAGGTGTGAGAAAGATATGGCGTAACGTGTACCGCACGCTTTGGAATCAAACCGCAAGAATTTTATATGGAGTAAAAATCACGAGAAGATTGAACTAATTTCATGCGGCATGAGCCTTGATATATTGCCTGGAGTATACGTGGTAATTTCACGAAAAGGAAGTCGCACTCCCTGCATCATTATCCTGCTGGGAAAATAGATACCATTATTTTTGCATAGCGTTCGTGGAGGCGATTTGACTTTCAGATTATTGTATAAATTTAGGAGACTACCACGGCACTCGGATAATTGCGAATTAACGAGTCGGGACTTGACAATGCCGGAAATGAACACAACACCTTCCTACTCGTGGCGTTGTTGGAGACCTGCGGGTTTATTTCGCGAGGAAAACAGAATTCACGAAAGTGAATTCCCTTATCAAAACACTCCAATATACCGTTCCTTATTACAGGTGTGTTAACGAGTGATTTGGCATGTCTTAAAACAGTACCGAGATAGATAGAAGGAACGCTATTGTAAGTAGAGTTACTAATCTGATAGCGTTATCAACGTTTTCGTATTATGGAAAGGACTGAATGAAAGATTCTAGGGTAACCGCAGCGTGGCTACCCGGCTCTCTGCCGAGCCACAAGCAGACTTCGGTTACGCAGACAACTTTATACCGGTGTTACGCAGCGCAATATGTTTCGCAATAATTCGACACCTCAGAAACCGTTAATATGAAATACAGGCATTACTAAATATAAGCAGTTAAGGTGCAATTTATTATTATTATTATTATTATTATTATTATTATTATTATTAGTAGTAGTAGTAGTAGTAGTAGTAGTAGTAGTAGTAGTATATTATTGTTATTTATCCATTCATCTGTCCGAGAGTATTGAACTTACATATTGTTAACGCATCTATGTCAAAGCATAACTGAAATAAAATTGTTTTAACGGTCTTACGAAAAAAACTATTTATAATATTTTTATACGAGACTTATGCAGAATTGGGGCAGAAAACGTTACTGTAATAAATCCTGCATAAACAATGAATGTATAAACAACGTGTAACTGTATATGAATCAGGGATTGCAGAAACCGCAGATGTCACTATTTGTGGCGAAATGAGTTTATTCGAGTTTCATGGACTGTTGATATAGGCTATCATTCCATCCAGAAACCACATCAGAATAGCCGTCTCAAATTTGGAGACCTGTGAAATTCTGGAAGCGCGCTACGACAGAAGGATACAAAAATTGATCCCACTGAATGAGAAATGTCTCAATTCTGGTGGGGAATACGTTGAAAGATAACTCAACAATTGCTATATTTGTTCCAATAAAACTTTCCATGTAATTTTGTTCTTTTTCTGTAAACGGCCCCAGGGAAACTTATTTTTGCGGCCTTCGTAATTGCGCTCGAGTGGCCAAAATTTGTGTAAGCACTTCTTTTGACATTATTAAAATGACGGAAGTAAAAAGATTAATTTTTTTTATCTGCCCCCATGAGAATGTTTTATAATAGGCCTATATGATTTATTTATTTCATTAACAATTCAATAGATTCCAATAAATTTGGTATAAGACGACACATCCATTAGGCTAATGTCTGAAGAAGCCAGTACTGTAACCAATGATGTGGTCTACCACCAGTAATACCGTTTTTTTGTGTCTACTGAAAAATTTAGTTTTCATGACGTGCTGTTTCTGCAATCCCCAATTCATATATAGGAATTGTTTTTCTGTAGTTATACACACGAAACCCTCTGTTTAAATGTTGCAGGCCTATATAGAGAAAAAATGGCCGCCTTTTAATAGCTGTTCGCATCGATTGTCATTTTATGATGATGGTTGCCTTGTAACTACAAAAGAACAAAACAAAGCTCACACAATAATTAGAAATAATATTGCTGTAGCTGTACTATTTGATCAAAATGTAGCGTTGTAATCGATGAGGCTCAGTTGTACTATCGATACTTTGCGCGGCACACTAGCGCACACTATCGGGTGCAATAGAGAATCTCGGTTATTCTGTTATCTTTCGTAATAATATAATGACGAAACTATGAAGTAGTTGTGTAACAATTAGTCAGGAATTTACACACGACTTATAAACGAGCTATTCGCTGTGTAAATCTAAGACAGTTAAACAGTTCTTATTCGCAAGACCGTAAGTATATTACAACCTCCACCATGGATTATAATAAACTCTTGTGTATATAAACGGACTCGTTCACATTGTTTAGTTTATCGCATGTGACGTAAGCATTTCCATGACAACCAAATTCGAATAACGTCAGTGTAACTTACGTTGTAGGCTACATAATGTTTTCATAATTTTTATTTGTGAATATGTCTAGTATAGATGTTACACGTAAAAAATTAGACGATTAAACCATCTTTCTTTTTGTTCCAAATACTTGCCACATCTATTTAAGAAATGACTCTTTATGAGAATACTTCGATTATTTTTGTGTATGTTATCTTTGAGACTTGCCCAGAGATAAGTCGGGGGATCGAGGGGGCCACACATTGCTACGGATAATTGTATCCTTGAACTCTGAAATTAGTCTATAGAATAATGGGTTGTTTGTGTAGTTGCACAGGAACCGTGCAAAGACTGTAGTTGCAGCTCTGTCAATTGCTTACACACCAACCAGACTGAACTTTTGCCAGGGTAGTCTAACTCTTTCCCTTAGGTTTTTTTTTATCATAAGGTGATAAAAGTTTTTGTTTCATACTGAAACGAGACTAATAAAAAGACGTTTCACGGAAATCCGTCCACAAGCAATGGTTAGGTAACTGAAGTATATGTTCTTTAGAAAAATTTGTTTGACATTACTGGAGATATTTCTTGGGAGAGTTGAAAAATCTATACACGTAGCAAATACAGAGTTTATTATTAAGTGTTTACTGTAACATAATTTTCTACAATGTACATTCTACTACCGCTAACAGCATCTACCTTATTTCGAAATAGGACACTTCTGGGAACGGATGTCATTATACATCCAATTCAAACATGACCGTGTAATTGAATTTTTTCCATGGATTCTCTCGGACGAGTAAAATGAAATATTTTATAGCTTCTTATTACAATCATGTTGGTTGCTTGAAGAGTTTCACTAGTTGACGTCAATTATCTGATGTTTCTTTCAGAGATGTTACGCAAACAAATAAATGTAATTTCCAACGTACAGTATTCACAGCAGTTTATCATTTCTTACTAATGCATATTTCTATGATAGCAATATACAACATTACGTTTCACAATATGTATTTTATTTCAATCATATAAATGTTAGGTCCTGTAACCATTCACTTGTAACAAATCTTTCTTTTAAGTTTCCTTTGGCTTATAAGTGTTGAGATAGCTACTTGGTATTTAGTATTTATAAGAATATATGCTATAGGTAATTTTACGTAAATAATTAAAACTATATTTGCCAGTTCCTGGGAGCTTTGCCTTTTATAATTATATATTACTCCTTTCTCTGCGAATATAAACAAAATCATAATATGAATAAATTATTCAAATCAACTTTACAGGGAGTTATACCTGAAATCTTGATTTGCATAATACACGTCACTGTTCGTTAACAGAAAACCACAATTTAAGTCACACGGAGTTAGTGTGCACTCGAAGTTGGTTGCTTGACGGTTGTCGGCCCACTTTGAGGTCTGTGGATATAGAGGGAAAAATTGGATCGGTGTCGGTTAGAGTTCCCGAGTAGCTCAGTGGTAGAGCGTTGGTACGTTAAACCAAGGGTCCCGGGTTCGATACCCGGCTCCGGAACAATTTTTCCCTAAAAATTATTCAAATCAACTTTACAGGGAGTTATACCTGAAATCTTGATTTGCAAAATCATAATAATTATCATAGGCATAATTATAAAAATATTCATAGCCATAACCATAGACTATTAATCAGAATCATCATCATAATAAGTATAATCGTAATAATTATAATCATAGTTATCATATTCAAAATAATTAAACTTACAATAATAATAATAATAATAATAATAATAATAATAATAATAATAATAATAATAACAATAATGATTTGGAACCAATAAACTGTGGTGTCCGATAAGGTTGCCCTCTGTCACTCATATTATTTTATACATAATTATATTAATTCAATTATTCAACGTTGGTTTTTGACACTACAACAATCCATCACACTCTAAGGAAATATCACCCTAGCTACTCTGTTACATGCAGATGAGCAAGTCCTTTTTGGCAATACCGAAGATGAATTGCAACACACTATTCACCTCCTACATCTCATAACAAAAACTTACAATAGTACAATTTAGAAATTTCAACAAGAAAAACAAAAATAATGGTTTTTAAGTATAAACAGCCAGTGAGAAGTAAGATTTGCATCGACTATTTATTTTATATGACGTCATTCCATTTTCGACCAATGAAGTATAATGCAATTTTGAATTCCAACCAATCATAGTCAAACATCGCGATAATTTCTGCAGCTGGATTTATCGCTTTCAATTTATCGCATGGTCGTTCTTTTGTTTAGTCGGTGTCGCCAACTGTTACCCCGTAAATCGATGAGCATGAATCCATTAATATGCATCCACACGGTTAAACTTTTCTCTCAACTTTACACATTCAAACAATGAATGCAAGATTGATATTTAATATTAATTAACATATTTACTCAGTGAAGACGATGTTCAAAACAGTGCACAATGTAGACACAAAATCTTCATGCATTTAATTGAACTTACGTTTTAAACTTGATTATTTAAATATTCTTCCCAGATTGCATGCATACACGGATGGAAAATTGAACTGTGTAGATGCAGCTTTAGTCCCGTTACAAACTACAGTGAGAATACGTTTGTCGAACTATGGAAAATGTTTTCTTGTAGCACGGAGTAACGTTCGAAATAAGGCACAGCTGACATTGTCCCGCTCCCAAAGGTAACTAACCTAATTATAACCTATAAAATTTATATTACGTGAATGAAATTAAACAATATTAATAGAAAGTCAGAAGTTCAAATTTATGTAACATCAGCGCATATCAAACCCAAAAATTTCATATAGTAGCTATGATATACAAGGTCTTTGATCAAACTTCGTTCCTTATGGCGTAATAAAATACTTTTTAAGTACCTATACAGAGATGGTTCCACTGTGTAACAACATATGTCTCGCTGTAGTGTGAATACATAAGCATTGCTATATATCTGTCTTCACACATATTAGCTACATAGTTCTTAGTTCTCGGTGTAGTGTGTAATGTAATGATGAAGTACTAAATAAAGTACGAAATCCTACTTCCACATCTACATCTTCATGTTCTAATTCCATGTCCATTGTAGGCTATCTGAAGAAAATTACACTCCTTCATTCAGATTTGATAACTGCTTTTTCAACAATTCTTCATTTAATTAATGTATTAATCAAGTTACTGTAAATATGATAAATTTTTAAATTGAATTATGATTTCAGCAGATAATGAAAATGTATTTCTGTTATAATAAAAAGAGAAAAGCGCAGTACATTTAATTAACAATGTCAAACCTGTATTTCGCTTTTCGCAATTGGCATTACTGAATAACATCCAATTTCTTTATTGCAGTAATCGATATTCATCTATTAGAACTTCACAATGTCTGGATAGGTTAAGTATCCGTAAATGTACAATTATTAATATTTTGTGATCGAATTTTAGGGATATATTATTTATATTTCTATTTTATTCACGAAATAGTCCTAATAAAAAATGTCTACAGATAATTTCATACTGGGACAGTTCAACTCCTTCAGATATTTAGGTTACACCTTAACATACCTTGAAGACTGTGATATTTCTAATAACATCCAAAATTATAATAAAACTTTGAGAATAATAAAATTAATTCTTTCCAGTCACATAAGTCCAAAAACATACAAGACTTAAATTATATACAATTTTAGTGCTGTCAGTTCTCAGCTTTGGCAGTGACGCCTGGACTATTCGACTCCAAGATGACCGACGATTGACGGCCGCAGAAATGACATTTTTACGAAGACCTGCTGGCTGTAGTCTTCTGGATCACAAGAGGAACACTGATATTGCAGACATTAGAAATGATAACTATAGCACAATATCTACAGCAATACAGACAAGACTTGACTGTAGCATGTGCAAAGAATGGAGCGCACCTGGCTACCTAGACAAATGCTTCACTACACACACTAGGGAAAAGACTTATTGGAAGACCTCACAAAAAATGGTTGGAGACCGTAACAGGCCACTAGGCCTACTACTTCCAAGGATGATGATAATAATGATAATGATAATAATAACAACAATGATATAGATGCAATAACAAAAACAATATCGAAATGTGAATTAATTTCAATTTTCATACGGATATGGACTCTTTCCGAAATGCCTGTTATTATTCGGTTGAGAAGCTTTTGTCATCTAGTCTGCTGTCAAAAAATCTGAAAGTCAGAATTTATAAAACAGTTATATTAGCGGTTGTTCTGTATGGTTGTGAAACTTGGACTCTCACTTTGAGAGAGAACAGAGATTGAGGGGTTTTGAGAATAAGGTTCTTAGGAAAATATTTGGGGCTAAGAGGGATAAAGTTACAGGAGAATGGAGAAAGTTATACAACGCAGAGCTGCACGCATTGCATCCTTCACCTGACATAATATTAAAATGGATTTGAGGGAGGTGGGATATGATGGTAGAGACTGGATTAATCTTGCTCAGGATAGGGACGAATGGCGGGCTTATGTGAGGGAGGCAATGAACCTCCGGGTTCCTTAAAAGCCAGTAAGTAAGTAAGTATGGACTCTTTCCAACGTCTCTTAATAATTGAATTGAAGATTGGACATAAAAAACGGCTGTAAGTGCCAATATCTTTGAAAATTAGTTTTTTTTTCCGAAACAGAGCCTATGTTGCTGGCTCATTCCACTAAGAGAAGAGTATAAGTCCTAATGTAAATTTATTTAGAACCTAGCTTCTCCCACAGATGCGCTAACTGTATGATATTACATTACTAGTTGCATAAGAAAGCCCTGTTTTTCAGGGGTTCTCTCTTTGGCACGTATAGCCTTTTTATGTCGAGTCTTCAATTATATTACACAACTGTAATTTTGAAACTTCCTCTCGATACAAGAAAGAAAATTGTTTACTATTACACCGCTTACTGCCTGATTTGTACTGTATTTAGATCTTGATTTATATTGTGATGTCATTTCTCGTCCTTGAAACGTTGCTAAGTACCAAATGATACAACATGAATGTCATTCTGACTCCGCGTTTTGGGAGGACGCGTTCATTTCTGTGTGGGAACTCAACATCAGTATGGAAGTGCTAAGTATTTGATGATTTTAATTTATTCGTGACTATATGGTACACATTTCTCAATATAACATGTTACCAAAACCTCACTGTAATTGTAAAATAATAATAATAATAATAATAATAATAATAATAATAATAATAATAATAACAATAATTTTCAGTACGTATAGGAAACATCAATCAATAAATTACAGTATTCGCCTAGCTTGTAGTCAGTATATCTCCATTGTTGAATATTTTGAAAATGGATCACATGATAAAAAGATGGTAATCATATGATATGGAAACTTGAGTATCGACATAAATTTAAAGATAGATATTATTCTTATGTTTTCAGACTTTGTATTACTGTTGGACTCTGAAGGTGGACTCCAATGTTCAGCCTTTCAATTGGGCGGAGTTACGCAATAATAGACCAAGCGCCAAAAAACCTGTTTCGAAATATTGGCCATTGAAATAAATATGTTTTTTTATAAAAAGTATTATAACATTCATACTATTACAAAAACAGTATAAATAATACCAAAAAAAGGCTAACCGATTTTTAATAAGAGACCTGCAGTAGAATTAATATTTCAAAGCAAAATAAATAAATGAATTTTATGCAATAAAAGAATTTTTGCTTATAAATAGCAGCAAAATTCAAATATCGCATTCTTGATTTTTTTCCAATTAAATTTAGCCTGCCATCAACAGATTTGTGCAAATATCTAATTTTTTCAAATTGTCGGTTGGTCTATTATTGCGAAACTCCGTCCAATTGGAACTTATTTCTGAGGAATATGGGAAGAAAATTCAGTTGAGAAAAGGATTTCGTAAGAAAAATCATCTTCGTATTAAAAGAAGGAGAAGAGAGAGGAAGAGAATGAGAAAAAGAGAGAAGAGAAAGACTGGAGAGGAAGAGAAGAGAGAAGAAAGGGAATCGGGAAAAGAAGAGAAGAAGAGAGAGAAGAGAGAAAGAGAAAGGGAGGAAGGGGAAAGGAGGAAGAGAAGAAGAAAACAGAAGAAGATGAGAATAGAGAGGAAGGGAAGGAGAAGAGAAAAGAAGATAAGGAGAAGACAGAGAAAGGAAAGAAGAGATATAAAAAGGGAAGGAGAAAGGAGAGGAAGATAAAGAGGCGTGAGAGAAGAAAAAAAAGAGGAAGAGAAGAAGCGCGAAGAAGATAGAAAGAGAAGACAGAGGAAGAGAAGCAGAAGATAGAGAAAGATAAGGAAAAGAGAGGAGAAAAGAAGAAAGGAGAGAATGAGAAGGAGGCACGAGAGAAAATGGGAAAGAGAGAGTAAGAGAAGGAATTAGAGAGAAAGAGAAAGAGAAGGAGAAGGAGAGAGGGAGAAAGACAATGAGAAAAATGGAAGAGAAGGAGAAGGGAGAAGAAAAGAAGAAAACGAGAGAGGAAGAGGAGAAAGAGGAAGAAGAGAAGGGAAGGAGAAAAGAGATTAAAAAAGGGAAAAGAGAGAAAAGGAAACGGGAAAGAGAGGAAGAGGAGAAGAAAGATAATGGAAAGAAACTGAAAAAGGTAGAGGAATAGGTTCATTAAGAAGGAAAAGGGACACAGGTGTAGGAAAAGGAGGAAAACGAGTAGAATAGCAGGACAAGAAGAAAGAAGATAAAAATTAGAGAATCAATAGGCAAAAGGAAGAGGAAAACAAAGAAAGTAATGAAGAACAACAAGGGAAGGAAGACATTGAGATAAAAATTAAAGGGAAGGAATCGGAGACGGAAGAAGAAATGAGAAGAATAAAGAAAGTAGGAAGAGGAGAAAGATTCTCAGGAACGATGGTAAAAGAGAGTAGAGAGAAGGGATAAGAGAAAGACAAAGAAGCAGAAGAAATGAGTCTGAAGAATGTGAGGAGCAAAAGAAAAATTAGGAGAGAATGAAGGCAGCCAGAAAGAGAAACAAAATTTCCATGTACGATAAAGTGAATCAGTAATTACCATTTTTCTACAACACGTAGAGCGCTTTTGCAATATATCCGGTCGTTCGGTCGCTATATCTGTGGAAAGCCATCAGTTAAAACAGTTTACATTAGCATGGAAGTTTATTTTGACAGCTCCGACTCCTTCGATTTGTCTAGCACGGTCCCGCTTGGCGTTACACTAAAATCATTGTGGACAGGAAGCGACGTCATAAAGTCTGGTTTGACCACATCCCACTTGTGTGACGCAATTCCTTTTTTCAGCGTATCATGGGCGACGTACAAACTGCCTGATAATTCACCACTGAGCTTGCATGTATATAAAAAGCTCGGTCAGTTTTCTAAAGTATACTTTTTAAAACGCCTTCCACTGTAATAAACCCTTATTATGGCAGTGTCTATAGGATGTTCGTGAATCTTCTACACGTCAACGGAACTCATCTCTTCCTATTCCACACTGTCTTCAGGTAGCTACGGGATAACCTTTTACATTACAACATTTATCTATTGTAATCAATAAAATAATTAGTAGGCCTAATAAAAACTATTATTATTATTATTATTATTATTATTATTATTATTATTATTGCTGTGTTGGAAAGAGCTGGTGAAGAAAGATGGGAAAAGAAAGAGAAATTGATTGGCTCACTGGACTAGACGCCATTTCGGAAGGCGGTCAGCTGCTACATGCGCCGTAGCATTTCTGGTATGTGACGTCACAAACTTGACAGTAGAACCAATGAGAATCAGTCTATAACAAGTACTTCCAGAGTTCGTTCGTTCACGTGTGAGTGTTTCTTTTCTTTTTTTTTTTTTAGTAGGTTATTTTACGACGCTTTATCAACAGCTTAGGTTATTTAGCGTCTGAATGAGATGAAGGTGATAATGCCGGTGAAATGATTCCGGGGTCCAACACCGAAAGTTACCCAGCATTTGTTCATATTGGATTGAGGGAAAACCCCGGAAAAAACCTCAACCAGGTAACTTGCCCCGACCGGGAATCGAACCCGGGCCACCTGGTTTCACGGCTAGACGTGCTAACCGTTACTCCACAGGTGTGGACGTGAGTGTTTCAATACACTGAATAAGTAAAACTAACATTTACTGTGTGTCTGTGTAAGATAAATAAATGGAAGAAGAGACTGTAAAAAGACAAGTATTGCACAGGTAGGCGCGGAAAATAGTGTTTAAGGTTTATAATTATTTTAAAAATGTTGACGAGCAGAACGCTGCCGGCCATCTTGATGCTTACTACAACGTTGCCAACGCGCAAGAAACGACTGTAGAAGCATGTGGTGTGGGATTGAGAACCGTGCAAAGAATATTGTTAGTGAAGGAAAGAGGGTTTGTATGGTGTCATGCTTACAGTAATCAACGGCCAAGGTCATTATTGTCTTTTGATAATTTAAATTCTCTCCTGCGCTATTTGTATTGCACGTGCTCGTGAAGTACGATGTGGCAATGTTGTACGCTGCCTTGCTCTCTCTATCTGACTCTCGACGCAAACGCTAGCAGACTACCGCCTTCCGAATTGCCGTCGACTCTAGCTGACAAGTTAACATTCTCATGGAGGCAGATAAAAAAATTCTTTTTATTTTTCTTTCACCATGTTAATAATGCCAAAACAAGTGCTTATACAAATGTTGACCACACGAGCACAATTACGAGTGCCATCCAGGAAGTAAGTTTTCCTGGGGCCGTTCACAGAAAGAAAACACAATTTCACGGAAATATTTATTGGAACAGATACAGAAATTTTTGAGCAATTTTTTAACGTAATCCCTACCGGAACTGAGACATTTGTCATACCGTGGGATCAACTGTGAGGTGCAGACAGCTGTCGCACACTGGTTCGAATCTCAGGCGGCGGACTTCTACGACATAGGGATACAAAAGGTGATTCCATGGTACGACAAATATCTCAATTCTGGTGTGGAATATGTTGAAAAATAGCTCAACAACTGCAGTGTCTGTTCCAATAAGTTGTTCCTTGAAATTGTGTTTTCTTTCTGTGAACAGGCCCAGGAAAACTTACTTCATGAATGACCCTCGTAATTGCGTTCGAGCGGCCAAAATTTGTATAAGCATTTGTATTGACATTAGTAAAATGTTGGAAGAAAAAAAAAACTTTGTCTGCCCATGAGAATGTTTTCTTGTAAGAACAAAGTGCCTAGTGAAGGATGCGCTGGAAGGTGAACATGAGAATAGTTCGGGGCAGAAGAACATAATATCAGATGGTAGAGGACAATATATGGATCAAATGCAGAAACTAAGAGGAACACAGAAATGAGGAAATATTGGAGAATGCTGAGTTTGTAGTGAAATACCTGCCATTGGGCAGAAAACAACAAAAGAATTAGGCTCTCTTACAAATACCTAGTTATGAGTTGCCACACCCAGAATTCGTATCACCAGATAGTCTTCAGACTCGGCGGACATCTCATAAACAAGACTATTTAAGTGGTCCCACAGATAAAACTCACTGAAGTTAAGTACGGTGATCATGGAGGTCGCCACAGGACAGCGTGATGCACAAATGTATAAAGTTGGAAGCTCAATCCTGTGTTACCTTGAACTATCTACCTTCAAAGGACGAAAACTTAAACTTTTTCAGTCTTTAGCTCTAGATTATTTACACTTTTCTTAGCGAATACTTAATTTTATCAGTCTTACTTATTTTAATATTGCGTTTATGACTGTTTTACTTCTAATATTACAATATATTTTATAATTATTATTAATTTTTACATTACTATAGGTCCATTGTTTTGTTTCTGGCCGAGTTGAAGAGAAGGCCTGATGAACGTAACACCGCCAATACTACGTTTTTAAGGAACCCGGAGGTTCATTGCCGCTCTCACATAAGCCCGCCATTGGTCCTTATCCAGTCTCTATCGTTATATCCCACCTCCCTCAAATCCATTTTAATATTATCTTCCCGTCTACATCTCGGCCTCCCTAAAGGTCTTTTTCCCTCCGGCCGTCCAACTAACACTCTATATGCATTTCTGGATTCGCCCATACGTGCTACATGCCCTGCCCATTTCAAACGTCTGGATTTAATGTTCCTAATTATGTCAGGTGAAGAATACAATGCGTGCAGTTCTGTGTTGTGTAACTTTCTCCATTCTCCTGTAACTTCATCCCTCTTAGCCCCAAACATTTTCCTAATCACCTTATTCTCAAACACCCTTAACCTATGTTCCTCACTCAAAGTGAGAGTCCAAGTTTCACAACCATAAAGAACAACCGGTAATATAAACATTTTATTAAATTCTAACTTTCTAACTCCGCCATTATAAAAATAAATTAATAAATAAGGAAATAAATAATTTCAGGTCATGTGTTTCTGGTGAAATTTCTGTCTAATGTTTTATCTTCAAAAGTCATAAGAATTTATAAGGGATATTCATTTATACTGTATGTAGATAGAGTTGTGAAAATCGATTTGCAGTATCACAATATTTCCTGCATGCAATTGGTATAATGAGGAAGTAAAACTAATATCATAAACATGAATAATCTTGTTAAGAAACATCCACAGAATTTACTTTCATTCAGACAGAAAAAGTCTGCTACTATATAAACTTTTTGGTTAACTTAACAAATACGAAAAAGTATCTCTAGTAGTGTTAAGTTTCTCGTAGAATAAAATCGAATAAACTTGTAGAATTTTACATTTGCAAAGGAAAAAATTCTTTGCAAGCCAGCACCTCTGTTCCATTGCTCTTAGAAATGCAGTAACTTAAGATTTCTCCGAGCTCACGCTGCGGCATCGGTTGAACTGCCAGAACCACTCCGAGTTACCAGGAAGCGTGAAGTTATGATGCAGCTCCGGCTACAATGGGCCATACTTCTCATTGTCAAGTGAGCTGAATGCTAAATCAAGCTTAGATAAGTCAAGAGAAATTCTTCATATCTCACCAATACAAAGATCCCTTAGCAAGTAACCTCATTAGGAACTCGTCCTTAGGAGTCACAGAAAAATGTAGGAGGTTACTCGATCTTGACTGCTTGCAGACACAAAATACACAGCAAGACACGACAATTTTGTAAAGATAAACCAAATATTGCAAATTACATTGAACTGCTCAGTGAAAGCTAACCCATTCAGGTACCAAGCAATAAGATGTAGGGGAGAGTCGGGTAGTATGGGACAGTGCGTTTCTTTCATCTACCATCATATGGTAGTACCTGAATGACATGGTTACGTTTCTCTATGCGACATCACAGAAACGTAACCATGTCAATCAGGTATTATCATCGTGTGGTAGATGAAAGAAACTCACTGTCCGATACTACCCGATGTCCGATACTACCCGATGTCCGATACTACCCGACTCTCCCCTACCTACGAGTACTAGGGTACATACAGGGCCTTCATTTCAGAACTTCCCACTCTAAATAACTAATTATTTACATTTATTCCAATTTAAACAAAAAATATGTCAATTTAAATATTGAGGGAGAAATCTGAAATCAGGCTTAATGGCATTTTAGATTTTACCCCTCCTCCCCCAGCCTCCCCCACTTTGAAATTTCAAATGGCACCCTTATATTTTTATGCTTAAATATGAAAGAGCATGCAATTGGTTATACACAGCATTCATTTGTTTTCGCATCTTTTGTTTTCTATCGTCGCCTGGAAACCTGTATTTTTTATTGTTATCAATTTATTGTACTGTAGGATGAAAACACAGCTGATTTTGTGTAATTTCCTAAATTTAATCAATAAGAGTGATTTATGTTCTCTCTTGAAGGGTATATACCATTTAAAAAAAATTAATACGCAAACACAACTATTACATCAAATGTTCAATACGTTTTTGTAGCTTTATTCTCTTCAGCTCTAATCAACAATAACAACAATCCAGGTTGCCAGGCGACGATAGAAAACAAAAGATGAGAAAACAAATTAATTTTATTTTTTTATTTTATTTTATTGGGTTATTTTACGACGCTCTATCAACATCTCAGGTTGATAATGCCGGTGAAATGAGTCCGAAAGTTACCCAGCATTTGCTCGTATTGGGTTGAGGGAAAACCCCGGAAAAAACCTCAACCAGGTAACTTGCCCCGACCGGGATTCGAACCCGGGCCACCTGGTTTCGCGGCCAGACGCGCTGACCGTTACTCCACAGGTGTGGACTAAAACAAATGAATGAGGTTTATAAACAATTGAATGCTCTTTCATATTTAAGTACAGAAACATAGGGTGCCATTTGAAATTTCAAAGTGGGGGTGGCTGGAGGGTGAAATCTAAAATGCAATTAAGTCTGGTTTCAGATTCCCCCTTCAATATCTGAATTGATGTGTTTTTTGTTTAAATTGAATTCAATTTAAAAAAAAAAATTATTTATTTGGACTGGGAAGTTTTGAAATGAAAATCCTGTATAAGTTTTACAGATGTCAGAGTACCCTTCAATAGAGCCGACATAAATTTTATAAATCAAACAAGGATATTCACCTAATATACACTTTATTTCCATTAGCCATAAATTCTAGAATGTATACAACAAGAAAGTCAGCAAATGTCAACATCTAGTCTAGTTGTCAAACGAAAAGTCTTCAGACCTATCGTAAATTCAGCAATAGCAATGATCTCTAAATTCGTCCTGCGAAATTAGCAACAGTTACCGGTATTTTCATATGATGATATCAATAGACCAACCCTGGGTATAACGAGGAAGTGGACGAATCTCTGAAACCCCCGCCCATGTCCTTTCCACTTACACTGCCTTATGAAGAGACGTATAGTAGGCAGTGAGCATGCATCAGTGATGGAATTCAGGCGACCAGCGAGAGCTTATACACGTAATATAGGCCTACACGATTTTAAAGAGAAAAAATCAAAGAATTAACTGAAAAAAAATATATATATATTCTATATATAGGGTGAACTGCAAGTAATGTCACTAATTTCAGAGGGTTTTTCTTTGAGATATTCCGAACAAAAAGGTTCAATACACTTTTTCTCGTTTTTTGCTTCCATTTCGAGATAAAAATTGTTTTATATGAAACATTTCATAGCATGTTTTGGGAAAGTCATTGATTTAATTCTCGATATCCTCAGTCAATGTATTATGATAATAAATTATTGAAATAATTCAGTTTTGTCCTTTGAATGTGCAGAAATTTGGTCTAAACAAATGTAAATTTTCGTTCTGAAAAATAATTTTAAAATGTTACATTTCTCCGAATCAAATTTCTGCACATTTAAAGGACAAAACTGAAATTCTTTCAACTATTTATTATTATAATACACTGTTCTCTTAAATTGACTGAGCATATTGGGAATTCGATCAATGGCTTTCCCAAAACACGCAATGAAATGTTTCATACAAAACAATAATTTTTATCTCGAAAAGAAAGCAAAAACGAGCAAAATTGTATATCTCAACGAATAACCGCCTGAAATTAATGACATTACTTACGGTCTGCTGGATCGTATCTTATTTCTGCGTAAACTGTCTGCTCAATCAAAGTTATTTTGCCGCTAGGTGGCAGGCAGTGCCCACCACTATTAACATTATCAGTATATGCAAAGTCGCTACCTGCCACCTAGCGGCTACTCGCGCATAAGGATTGATTGGGGAGGCAGTGTGAGCAGCCATAGGATGTGATCCAGCAGGCAGTGCTTACGGTTCACTCTTTACATAAAATATATAAGTTGTTCGTCAAAAGTCCATAAATTTATGTTGAATGAGCTTTGAAATTAAAACTTGTATAGCCTACTCCTTCTCAGAAAATTAAAGTGGTTACAATTTGAGTAGTGTCATATGTGGTACACCATTTCAAAGATGGAAAACCAAATACTATACTGGAAAAATAAAAAATAAAATAAAATCCCTAAAAATCCAAGTCCGTTTATCCTTAATAATTAATTATAAACATCATGACTTTGCACTTCAAATGTTACATTTATAACGTGTTTATAATCACTTTTTTGTAATAATATTCTTATGCATTCTGAGAAGTCTCCTTTCATTGTGGATTTTTTTAAATTTGTAATTATACTTGTATCTGTTTTACCTCTTTTTTCTTGTTATATGCAATTCTATATTTTTTTATCTGTACTGTCTATAGTAATTGGGGGCTTTTCCCTGTTATGGACATAAATAGATAAATAAATAAATAAATAAATAAATAAATAAATAAATAAATAAATAAATAAATAAATAAATAAATAAATAAATAAATAAATAAATAAATAAATAAGGCTGTTTGCTTCGTTACGACTTGTAAAAATTATTATTATTATTATTATTATTATTATTATCATTATTATTATTATTAATATTATTGTTATTGTTGTTGATGTTGAAGTTTTGTTCGCGGATTCCCGGTTGAGAACCGCTGCTCTACGGGGCTTGAACTCGTATACCCCATATAAATGGCAAACATGGCATAAAATTACCGTAAATTCCGTAAAATAACTCTGTGATAGGTAATGCGTAAACAGTTAATGATGAAGTACAAGGCACTATTTATTTCCTGTTAGTGCAGGAATAAATTTCTTGTAAAGAAAGAACGGAACTTTTCCATTAATTTTAACTCCTGCCAGAATGTATGTAGGTTCATCCATCAAACATTTATTGCATCGTTTTTCGGTCTACTGTAACGGGTTTTAAATCACTAGATGCAAGCATGGAATACATTTATGTTTACAACTTACAGACCAGGCTAGATACTTATTTTGAATTCTATGGTGCATTATATGAATCAAAACACAGAACGACTTCAAGTATTCTTCACACGCAGGGTGTTTCGAATTATAGTACCGCATGTACAAAATTTCACACACTTTAGGCCTATAAGATTTTTAATATTCTCTTTAACAACGTCGCTACCTTCCCCGTCTTTAGTTCTGAGATTCGTGGGTTCAAAACTAGCTAAAGGATATGGACTTTTAGAACGTTAAAAACTAATAGCATGGATTTAATTGGAGGAAAATAAATACGGCTTACAAGATAATAGAAGAATACTAAACGCATTTGGAGTGCAGAAAAGTTAGGCTACTTAGGAAAGATAGATCCTGCACTGATAATACTTTCAATTTTTTATAGATATAATTGAAAAACGGGATACAAAAAAGACACATGCATTGCTTTTATCGACTTTGAGAAGACTTTCGACCGGATAGACGGAAATGTATATATATTGTTTTGTATTAAAAAATGAATAATATTTTCAATATTATTTAACTTGTGTATTTATCCACAAATAGAGAGTAAGAATGCGTTGAAGTTCAACCAATTAGATCAATTTATTACTGCACTGTTATCTTTTCAACAGTAATCTCACTAGAGGTTTTGATTTATCTAGAGAAAATCAAAACTCCAGTGGAATTTAATTCACTATTACACGATTAGAAGAAAGTATATAAAGATTAGAAGTATCGAAGTACTCCAATACAATAAAATATTAATTGACTTTCGAAAATACAACTGTCTTTAAATGTATTATTGTACCATCTCAACATTACAAATATTACGCTAGATGTATGCTAGATGGCAGTAGTGTGTTAGGATTAGCTGTTTTCTTGTTATCAGTTGTGCCAACTATGGAATCTTCATTGAACTCTGTAGACGATTACTAGTCAAGAAGGCTTTGTTGATTCAGTTTCATTTTTATTAAAACATTTGCATTCCACTTCAATCATCCAGATCCTAGTAATGAACGTCACTTGACAGATGATTTTCAATAAATCTTAGTATTAAACAATCCCTGATACGTGACTATTCATAATATCATATAGCAGAAGCTATAACAAACATAATCTAATATATTTTTCTAAATTATAGACATCAGCTCAAAGAATTTGAATGACCACAAGGGTCCTGAATAATATAAACAAGTGTTAGAAAAGTTTTAATTAGGGATGATGAAATAAACTAGAAATGTTTTAATTAACGATGATTAAATAAAAAAATAAACATGAATAATTTTAAAAGAAACAATTATTGAAAATACAATTTTCAAATTTGAATGTTTTAGTGGTTCATGGTTCAGTTGATATATGGACATGTGCGTAAAAGAAGTGAACTCGTTGATGTACTTGGTGTATTCCTCAACTTATTCAGGATTTCCGAATGGTGCTCTTCATTTATTTGTAAATAGGATTTCAGGGAAGATGCATAGCTATGACCAGTGATATTTATTAATTCCTGTTCTTGAATGCCAATGCGAGTCATAATTGAAACTGCTGTGCATCGATTGGAGTGGTTTGTAATTTTCTGTTTTTTTTTTTTTTTATGACGTCCAGACCAGTGCAGTTTGAAATGTTGGCAAACAAAGAAACAAATGCTAGGGTAGTGATAAAAATAAACAAATGCTAGGGAAGCGATAAAATTAAACAAATGCTAGGGATCGATAAAATTGTGCGATAAGCAGCCATGATTGGTTGAAAGACGTCCTTTCGTACCGTTTTATTGGTCAAAAGTAGTGTGACGTAGTAAAAGTGTAATAGTCATCATAATACACTGCTCTCTTAAATTGACTGAGCTTACTGGGAATAAAATAAATAGCTTTTCAAAAATACGCTATGAAATGTTTCATATTAAATAACTTTTATTTCGTAAAGGAAACAAAAACGAGCAAAATTGTATTGAACTTTTTTGTTTGAAATATCTCAAAGAATAAGTCCCTGAAATTAATGATATTACTTACGATTCATCCTGTATATTTTTCACGCGTTATTTTATGAATTAGTAATAATTGTCTCAAATACAGATTAAAGCACAGTTGTGTTCTGATCTGCATCCGGGATGAAACTTAACCCTTTAATCATTCAGCTAATGATGAAACGCTTTTTTTGTTTCAATGTTCCTCAAATCACACTGAAAAATTTGGGTGTAATATTATATATTTTACTGGCATACAAAAATAAAATTCGAGAGAAATTGTCAATCAGAATTCACATTCAAACGTATTCATTAAAAGATCTCTGACTTCTTGTGGCATCCCGTCTCTTTTGGAACCACCAGATTGGCCTATTAGTCGCGCGGATGGTAAACGGCCCGATGGTCTCACCTTAATTCCATGGTCTAGAGGAAAATCTTTAATTTGGGACTCCACTTGCGTTGACACTCTAGCTCCATCTCACTTACCGAATACCTCCAGACGCGCAGCATCTGCTGCTGACTTAGCCGTGAAGAAGAAGGTCAATAAATATGCTCATCTTTTAGACAATTATATCTTTGTCCCTTTGCTGTGGAGACCTTCGGTCCTTGGAGTCATGACGCTAAAGTTTTGGTATCTCAGATCGGCAAAATTTTGATCTCCATTACCGGTGATCGTCGTTGCACTACTTATTTGCGTCAACGTTTAAGTATTGCAATTCAATGCGGAAATACAATGAGCGTTTTGGGTATACTTCCCGAGTCCAGCCCTTTGGATGAACTATTTTTCTTGTAAAATTTATTTAGTATAGATAGATATTTTAGAAGTGTTTTTTTTTTCATTACTAGATAATATTTTATACAAAAAATTATATTTAGATGTCGTTCTATCTTATTTTTGTGTCAAATGTACAAGTATTATATTATATTATATATTATATATTTTCAACAATATTGGTTGGTTGGCAACATAATTTCAAACGTAACATTAATTCCGATAAATGTTAGACTACATCACCTTGTTTAAAACAATTTAAACCACAAATGAAAACTTATCTTGAGAGACAGCATTTCAAAGCTGCTGCCTAGACCCGTCTTCAGACGCACGCAATTCGGAGATTAAACCTTAAGATCAGGGTACCTGTCTGAATTTTATTCAGAAAATTCCTCATAAATTGGGATATCTCTGGAAGTGGGTTAAAGACTGGCCCAGAGTCTGAATACAGAATGAAGAATACTTCAGTATCACAAACAGTACAAAAAACGTAGCTTCATTTTATAATGTTCACCTTTGCCACAATTTAGCCCACTGCTACCACCAACTTATTGTCATCCTCCTTGTTTTGTGTTTCTAGTCCTTCTGATCCCAGTCTTCCTCCTCTATAAAATGACTCAGAATTTTTGTGTGACTGTATTTGGCTGGAATTCAAAATTTCATTACACTTCATTGGCCGAAAATGGAATGACGTCATATAAACAAAATAGTCGCAAAGATCTTTATTCTTAATTTTAATTTCCATCGGCTGGTATATTATTTTTGTTGACGTCCATTATCACTACCACCATTTTCATTATATCAACATTTATTTTCTACATTTCTACATTATAGTTTCACAAAGGTATTGTATGTTAAGGTTCATTCACAATGAAAATTAAACATAACGTAAGCTTTAACTTAAGAATATAAACGTTACGGTAAAATCAAGAAGTCATACCATAATTCACGATAAGAACATAAACATAACAGGAAACATACTTTGGAAACATAACAACGACGCCGTTTCCTCATATTCTGTCGTATACTTCAGCGCTCTGTTTGCAAATCACGTAAGCATAAGTATGAAAATTTGGAGTTTGCAAAATTTCATGTTAACGTCAATGCTTATGTGAATCATTGTGAATGATCCCATTTGGTAGCCTGGGCGCAAATTTCTGTGTTTATGTTACGGTTATGTTTAATTTTCATTGTGAATGGGCCTTTATGCAGTATCGTTAATGTCATGTGACTTCCAACAAAGTTCTTAAGTAAATCACTAATGTTCTTTTGTAAAATTCCTTTGCAGAACGAAAAGCTACATATGTTCGGATCAAATTTCTGAAAATTTAAAGAACAACACAAAAATTCTTTCAAAAACTTATTTTCATAACTCTCTTAAATGTAGGTCTACTGAGCAGATTGGGTATTCAATCAATGACTTTTCAAAAATATCGGTATGAAATATTTCATATAAACAATTTTTGTGCGAGATCGTGCGTATTTGCTTGTTTTCCGCACAGAACCAATACGCGGTAAGTGTGAAATACCACATTCAGTATTCCCAACGTAACACACATAACAATTTCCCTCTTCTTACCGCTTAAGCGCGACATTCATTTTACTGCTTTAGGCTTTTAACATATTATTTTTAGAGACGTTTAACATAGTAATAATTATAAATTGGAAACTTACCACCGCAATTTCAACTAAATTGCACTGTTAATTATTGTTTTTAAATATTTGCAAAAATTAACTAAAGTCCACTACTCCACGAAAGCTATTGTACTCCTGATACAAGTAACATTAAGGAAGCCGTGAAAAAATCAACAAGACTCCAGATGCCGATGTTATTACAGCAATATGTTATATAAATAATGTTGTTAAAATATTAAAATGAAAAATAAATCATTACATAACCTTACCGTTTGTTTTAAGTTCGCATTTATAGACTGGGGGGGGAAAAAAGACAGACGTATATCACGGCCTACTGCAGTATAGATATTTTTGTTTTCTAAAGTTGCCGTCATTAAACAGAAACCAAGATGGAGATTTCATTGCAACTAATTAAACATTCGTCTTTCAGGTATGTAATAAACGATCTTCGCACAAAATAATGTACGATACACGAGCGGTATGTTTGTTTTCATGTTCTCGGAAATTAAAAAAGCTCAACTACGTTTCGCTTTTTCAATCTTTTCCTCGAACATGAAAACGTCAACATACCGCTCTTGTAACGTATATTACTTTTATCTCGAAAAAGAAGAGAAAACGAGCAAAATTGTATTTAACTTTTTTGTTTGAAAACATCCCTTGAAATTAATACCGTTACTTACGGTTCACTCTGTATAACTCTGCAGATTGAAAGAGGTAATAGAATGTACTAAAATAAATACATTATTTTGCGTTTTGTAATGAAGTGCAAGATTTATTAGTACAGATTAGGCTGAAAGCCTGAGTAGTTTGACAACAGTGCATCGCCGGCTCACACACGCACATGATCTGAATAGGAGGGTTTCGTTCCTTAGTTGTTAGACTTCTTAATATAGGAAATAACGATACATATTAACCTTCGTATTTAATTTGAAAGAAAACCGTTAATTTTATTTAAAAACTTTAAAGGTATAAATAATTCCTTCTCAGTTCTCTAACGATAAGAGTAATAATAAGAATCATACGGATAGCACTTAGCGAGTAAAACAGAGTTAAGTGCAAGGGAATTCTTTTCTGAGAAAAATTAATTTGGTATTATGGTATGAGGACTTTCTGTTGCACTATATTCAAGTCACAGTACGAAATGGCAATATAAAATTTGGAAATTTATCCTATGAAGAGGTAAAAAAATTCAAATACCTTGGAGCAACAGTAACAAACATAGATCTAAATGAGGGGTTGGAAAGCAATGGTGGATTGTTAATGTTTAGGTGAGGGGTTTGGACTTTTTCCATTGCTGGTTGTCACAATCAAAAAATTAAGACACAACGTTTCGAAGGGTGGTTCTCCCTTCGTCTTCAGATGTAAGGAAGAAGAGAAGAGAAAAAAAACCTATTGTTGGGATCGTTACGTACAGCTATTCTGTATGACTGATCGTCGATTCCTGGCTTCGGTGGAGATTATAATTAAGAAAGACTCGAATTCATTTGCAGTATGTTGGTACTAAAACCAAACGGGATAAAGAAGATGGGCGTGAAGTGGCTAAAAAATTGATGAAAAACACACAAAAGGAGGGGGTGGGGAACTGAAAAAATGAACAAGTGTTATGATACCGCGATAAAAATAATAGAAAGATAAAAAAATAAAAAAACTAGTAGTAGTGTCTGCTACCGCTAGGTGGCAGTAGTAGTTTTTATCTTGTCTTGCTGTGGTACCTTGTAATTTTTGTCCAATTGTGAGTTCATTTCCTTGTAAAATTTTAGAAATTTAGAGCCTGCATTTTCTGATAATATTTGTAGTCGATCACGTACACATACCCTCAAAACCACTGTTACTTTCGTAGGATTCAGTCTGCTGTAACTCCTTAATGGACGATAATCAGATCCATGTTCATATGCCATTTTATGCTCAAAATGACCCATGAAACTTATTCCTAGAAAGCCGGTCATTATTCGTGAAACACCCTGTATGAATATCAAATAAAATACTGTACACTACATGTTACAGGAAGTACATGTTGTATTGCATTACTTCAATTCGAGTATAGACGTTCCAAGCAATCATTGGCCCCTGTCAATTTTCTACACTTCATACTTAACTGGTGTTAAGAATTTACCCCACTCTTGTACGCACTTCAGAGGCCGCAAGCTGCAGAAATGAGGCGATGGTGCCGTGTGAAGAGAGGCTGTAATTTGGCCAGCTGACCGCCCTGCTATCAAGGTGCAACAGTAGCCTAAAGAAACATACCAGCACCCTACACAAATTGTTACAATTCTGCCTCCTTTATTTTGTTGCAAGTGCAATTCCCTTTCATAAGAATATAAAATGACTTCGATGTGTAAGAAGGCTACACTCAGAAAGTAACTTCCGTTAGATCCATGCAGCTGCAGATATTTTACTATGTACACAACTTGAAACTATACTGTTTTCGCTGTAAGAAAAATCCTAATGTAAACATAAGCACGTTGCTGTCATACCCTTGATTGGCTCCCAGTCGAAACATTCACATGACGCAGGAAAATATAGTTCGTATTTGGAAACCAGAATCTTGTATTATTTGAAAATAAAACATGAATTATAGTTGTTAAATACGATGAAACATTTAACTTTGCCCATATGTAAAACGCTATGTAAAAGAAAATACCAACAGCGGATGAATACCAACAGTAATACCGAGGTAGTCTGTTCTTGTAACAAGCTGGCGTCACTTGAGCTCGTAGTTGTTCACGTAAGCTTTTGCTTTTGCATCTTCAACTGTTCATTGTGAAGACAGATGACTTAAAAATAATTTAATTACAGTAATTATAAAATAAATGTTTCCTAAGCAAACGAATGCATAGTAGTGAGGTTAGGCCTACTTGACGAGTAACGGGAAATGTTTAACATGAAACAGAATGTACAACAGTGGGCGGGAAAATGTACTGAGAATCTATGGCGCCAAACAGTGGCCAATGAAGCTTCACTTCAGTCACGTGCTATTGTTTATATTAGGATTTTTCTTACAGCGAAAAGATTATACAACATTCAACTGTTTCTCAACATAGTCTCCAGCCAAATTGAGACAAATTTTGCAGCGTTTCACACGTCAAGTGAGATGTACTGCCTGATATTCATTCATTCATAGCGTTTTGTCCAAGGGCAGGTCTTTCATTGCAAACCCAACATTCTCCAGTCTTTCCTATTTTCTACCTTCCTCTTTGTCTCCTCATAAGATATATCTTAATGTCGTCTATCATCTGATATCTTCTTCTGCCACGAACTCTTCTCCCGTTCACCATTCCTTCCAGTGCATCCTTCAGAAGGCAGTTTCTTCTCAACCAGTATTCCAGTCAATTTCTTATCCTCTTTCTGAACAGTTTCAGCATTATTCTTTCTTCATTCACTCTTTCCAACACAGCTTGATTTCTTTTTCTGTCTGTCCATTTCACACGCTCCATCCTTCTCCATATCCACATTTCAAATGCTTCTAGTTACTTCTCTTCACTTCGTCGTAATATCCACGTTTCTGCCCCATACAATGTTACACTCCACACAAAGCACTTCACTGTACAAATAAGTCAGAATCTTAATGAGAGATGTTAGCGAGTAGAAGAGATAGTATAAAGTTATTTCTATCTGTGCGCATAAATAAATCGGGAAGTTTTAAATAACAGGAGAGAAATAAACTTGAACCTCTAAATCTATTCTTTCATAAACTCGGAAACCCCTTAAGGGTATATGTACATGAACGACCACAAATATTAGTAGAAAATGCAAGCTCTAAATTTCTAAAATTTTATAAGAAAATGAACTCACAATTGGACAAAAATTACAAGGTACCAGAACAACTCTTATTAGAACTTAAATATCTGATAAAAGTATAAAAAAGTTACTAATAATATTTTTAAATCAGTTTAATCAAAGTACGAAAAAAAATTCTTCAGTTACATCATTTGGTAACCATAACATTGTTACGGTCTCTCTGACATCTTTAATATTTTTCCTGCATGTAATAAACACTTATTTCTGAAAAGTTGACTACTCTGAGACATATAGAGTTGTTTATTTTAATACAATTAATTTTTTATTTGTCCTATATAAAATATATTAAAATTTACACAATGTTTTGTGACCTAATTTTTCTACTTTCAAAGAAATGGGCTTTAGTGTAGTCCATCTTTTGCATAAATGTATGTTAAATCAGTGCACACAATTTCGTAATTCTCTCTCTAATGGTTGTGAAGTTACGAAATAATATGTGTGAAAATTTTGGAATTTTGGAATTTTGGAAAATTTAACTTAAAGTAAAAAGTGAATTCTAAAAAAATATTATTAGTATCTTTTTTATACTTTTATCAGATATTAAAGTTCTAATAAGTCTTGTTGTGGTACCTTGTAACTTTTGTCCAAATGTGAATTCATTTCCTTATAAAATTTTAGAAATTAGAGCCTGCATTTTTTGATAATATTTGTGGTCGTTCACATACATATACCCTTAATATTACATGAAATACAGTAATACCATTCATAACAAATTTCAATCCGAAAATATCACCCTTTGCCTGACAGGACTTAAAAACCGGTAATATTTTGTGAAAATAAAAGACAATACAATGGTTACTTCTTGACATTAATGCCCTTATATGCGATAAGACAGGTTGCAATCGGCATCTCCGTAGCTTAAATACTGCTATTTAACCGTCGAGCCTTGGGGCTAACGGTAGGGGAACAAGAAAAATACTAAACCAAAGCTCATGCAAATAGGTTACTTTTTTACGCCGAACAGTAGGATTCTGCTCGTACTAACCTGCAATTTGATGCCACAGAACGTGTCATTAAGTGACAAAATGAAGACATACATATCATTACACTGCGTTCCGGTCAATAAGCCATTTAAATCTGCCGGTACCCGACTCAAGTGTTTATATTAATCGCATACTAAACCTGTTTGCGATGCGTCTCACGATGCCGTATTCCAGGTTGCGACATAAATACCAAGCTTCAGTGAATCCAAATGGAACTCACTACCGGCTGACTCAAATTCAGTATTGTCTACAGGGTTGCTGTTTCAAAGACGCCAGAAATTTTACCAAAAGTGGCTAATGTAGCCTAATGGCCATAAAATGATGATGATGGTGACAATAATACTTACTTACTAACTTACTGGCTTTTAAGGAACCCAGAGGTTCATTGCCGTCCTCACATAAGCCTGCCATTGGTCCCTATCCTGAGCAAGATTAATCCATCTCTATCATCATATCCCATCTCCTCAAATCCATTTTAATATTATCCTCCCATCTACGTCTCGGCCTACCCAAAAGGTCTTTTTCCCTCCGGCCTCCCAACTAACACTCTATATGCATTTCTGGATTCGCCCATACGTGCTACATGCCCTGCCCATCTCAAAAGTCTGGATTTAATGTTCCTAATTATGTCAGGTGAAGAATACAATGCGTGCAGTTCTGTGTTATGTAACTTTCTCCATTCTCCTGTAACTTCATCCTTCTTAGCCCCAAATATTTTCCTAAGCACCTTATTCTCAAATACCCTTATCCTATGTTCCTCTCTTTCAATGTGAGAGTCCAAGTTTCACAACCATAAAGAACAACTGGTAATATAATTGTTTTATAAATTCTAACTTTCAGATTTTTTGACAGCAGACTGGATGATAAAAGCTTCTCAACCGAATAATAACAGGCATTTCCCATATTTATTCTGTGTTTAATTTCCTCCCGAGTATCATTTATATTTTCTTACTGTTGCTCCCAGGTATTTGAATTTTTCCACCTCTTCAAAAAATAAATTTCTAATTTTTATATTTCCATTTTGTACAATATTCTGGTCACGAGACATAATCATATGGTGACAATAATAATAATAATAATAATAATAATAATAATAATAATAATAATAATAAATATAATAATAATAATAGCTATATTGGTTGTCTAATGTTGATGACATCTTCCAATTCCTAGTAGCCTTAATGGCCTTCTATCCATCTAATCTCCAATCTGCAACTGTTTTTCTTTCATAGCATCATAAATGCTTCGCTCCAGGAAACTTTAGATCTTCTCCTGTATCTTCTTCCTTCAGGTTTCCACTTCAATATATATTTTGGCAGTTATTTTTCAACAACTGAACGTGGCCGCACCATTTTAACTGCTATGGTTTGATACAATCTAAAATTGTATCTTGAAATTTAATCTTTTCTCGTATAACTGAATTTCTAGTTTTGTCTTTTCTTGAAATTCTTGCTACTCTTCTTAAAAAAATCCATTCCAGTTTCCTGAATGTATTGCATTGTTGTTACGTTTAATGGCCAAATTTCTCGTCCGTAAGTTGTAATATTCTTATTGTATTATATATGGCAATTTTAGTTTTTTTTACTAATATATTTATCCCATAGTTTTCCATATGTGCAAGCAATACTGTAATTTTCTTTTATTATTTCTAATCCTTATTTCGTGTTCATAATTTCCATGTTTATTTATTTCAATTCCCAGACAAGTTGCTTCTTCGCAAGATTATATAATTTCTACATTTTCCAAAATCACATTTTGTTTTGGTTCATCAAATAATAAATATTGTTTTCTTCGTATTCAATGCTAATCCTCATTTATTAGGGCCTATATTACTCTATCTATTTTCTTGTCATATATTCTAAATCATCACAAGTTTGGGCCATTAATATCTGATCATCAGCATTAGTGTACAAAATTTTATCATTTTCTGAAAATAAAACACAAAACGTAATGATGATACACAATATACAGAGTATATTGAAAATGGTGGGCAAAACTTCAAGTGTTGTAGAGAATAAAAAAACATTATATCAACATGATCCGGAAATGCTTGGTTGCTGCTTTATTAGCGGTGACAAGGACGACCATTGTGCACTTCAAAACATTTGTTTGCTGGAATTAAATGTGCGACACGTGTTGATCCTCTCCACATTAGTCTTAGTGCACATAGACACCTTGATGCTTGTTACCCTGGCCGATGGATAAGTCGATGTAGATCAATTGCGTGGCCCCCACGCTCACCAGATCTCAACCCACTGAACTTCTACCTATGGAGGCACTGGAAAGCGCTTGTGTATTCGACCCCTATGAGTGATTTTTTAAGCTCGTCAGCGAATTCCGGAACGCTGTCAGACAATACGAGCTATGGCAAGCATTTGGGAGAATGTCCGGATATCAATGAGACGATGAGCTGCGGCCTATATTCAGGAAAAAATAGGAAATTTTGAACAGTTCCTATAAGCAAATGTACGTAGACTGCATCATTAATAAACTATTTCAACAAATAAACAAACATACTTTAGAGTACTTGTAGCCCCTATAACGCGGCAACCAAGCATTTCCGTACCAATGTTGATATAATTTTTTTTTCCTCTACATATGAGGAATCCGAGATAGCCTAACTATCACTGCTTTCTTTCCTCATAATCAAGTTCCATAGGCAACTCAAAATCGCGGAGCGGTGATGCGGTCTAGGGATAAAACATAATATATATCTAATGCTTAATAGATCGTATTTTTGTTTGAGTTGTAAATGTGCTCTCACACTTATTTTAATAGTAGTACATTATTAGTTCAAAGAAATCAACCTGCTCATTTAACCCCATAAACCAGTTATTTTAACCACTTAGATGAATTTATTAAAGTCGAGATATGTTTCCGAAAATCCTTAGCCCAGTTTTCATTATGAAATTTTAAAATATACAAGTACTGTTCATTTAATAATATTGGATAAGCAAGAAAGAATTCGTGTGTGTAGGACCTATTTGCATAGCATTTTGTAATGATTAGGAAAACGCTATGATGTGCGTTGCAGTGAGGGATGTTTACACTAATATCTGCTAACGGACGCCTGTACTGATAGTGCATCAGTCGTTCACACATTCCATTGTTCCTCCAAACAGTATGATTGGCCGAGAGATAGCGTTCCGCTGGTTTCAACAAGCGATCAATCATTTCAGAACAACACGGAGATGATTGGTAAGACACATCGAGATGGATGAACAATGTCAAACACAGAAAACCGCCTACTCCCTCTGGACACAATGCGCATGTCTACAATGCATAAGCACCTACCTTTGTGTATAAAACCTACGTTGAAATATTGCTTCGTAAAACGAAGTCATGATCGAGTTTTTATTTCCTGACATCGAACATGACATTCAGACTGTAATTTTGGAAAGTGCATAGTACAGTGTGTCCGCAGAAACATTCCGGGGTTATATGATAGATTTATGATAGATTTATTGATATTAGTTCACAAAAGTACAATCTTAATAATTTAAAAATAATCTATATACAAAAAGTAGTTATACATAATAAATATGCAATTTCCTAAACTAATTAATCTATCGAAAAACTCAGCAATTCATTGGTTAAAACTTGCATTTACGTCTGATTTTAGCGCATGTTTAAACCAATCGTGATAACCATTAAAACTTTAAAACATTTATCTGCTCCTTTTAACAATTTTCTACCATAAACATGTTTTAAATCAATTTTTCTTTTTTACTTTAATCTTCTAAATCTATTCTATAACTTTCATATTTTATGTTTAGTTACAGGTTCACTTATGCATGTTAACTAATTATTCCGTGTCATCATACTGCATCCAGATTAGACGTTGTTGACATATAGCCAGCACACTGCAATAGCTGAATCATTCCGGGGTTATAAGCTGCTATAATTCTGTCCCTATGTGTTTTACGAAATTCATACCGGTGTCATTAGAAAGAACAACTCAAAGAATTTCAGAAAATGCGTATATGATAATTGTTGACCGAAACAACAGATGGCAGCACAAGAAGAAAGATAAAAAACGCCGTTTTCGCTATTTCGCTTGTCGCATTTTGTAAACACAGGGCTCTACGTATGATGAAAAGTAGCCTATAACCAATACTTTTTTTCAGCCCTAGTCATCACTGACAATTTTTCAGAAAGATAATCTTAAAACGCGAGCTTTCAATGCATCCTAGTATGAGCAACATAAATGGGTTTTTGATAATGTGGTGCGAAATAAACTTTTCTGTTGATAGTGCTTGTTTAATTTTAAATTATGGTTTATTTAACGACGCTCGCAACTGCAGAGGTTATATCAGCGTCGCCGGTGTGCCGGAATTTTGTTCCGTAGGAGTTCTTTTACATTCCAGTAAATCTACTGACATGAGCCTGTCGCATTTAAACACACTTAAATGTCATCGACCTCGGCCGGGATCGAACCCGCAACCTCGAGCACAGAAGGACAGCGTATACCAACATATTTTTCACTAATGATGATGATGACGATGGTAATAATAATAATAATAATAATAATACTAATAATAATAATAATAATAATAATAATAATAATAAAGTGTCATCAATAATAAACATTTTGTACGGGAGGTAGCCTACTTAAACTAGTTACATTAGGCCTCACGAAGATTTCAGTCACCGGCCGCTACTGTCTTTCACATTCTCTAATCACTACACATTAACCCTTTAATTAGCAAAGTATCCTATAGGATACAACAGGTAAATAGACTATAGGCCTATGCTATAATTTTAATAGAACAATAGAAAATAATTGGTAGGAAAATTAAAATTTCACAATACTATAATATTGTACGACATATAAAATATGGATATTGCGGTAGTTGTTTTCTTTACAGTCCGACACGGTTTAATAAACTAGTGTGAGAAATGACGTTTTGCCAATTTAAGGGTTAATAGCACTCATTAGTCGGGTACTAAGCTTAATGAACAGGCTCTGTAGCTTATTGCACTTACACTCTGTAACTCACAGCACTTACACTACTATTCTCTGCGCATTCACTGTAACTCACTTTCACAGTAAATCTAACTCCATCTATTAGTGAAGTCTGTAAGTGTATTTTTAAAACATTTGTTTTTATCTATACTAATAATAAACCCGTAGCCGAAATTTTTCTGGTAATTTTCGATTTTCCGAAAATAATTGGTCCTAACATATATAATTAACCAACCTGAAACCGAAAATCGCTTTTTTGAAATTTTTGTTTGTATGTCTGTCTGTCTGTCTGTGTCTGTCTGTATGTTTGTTACCTTTTCACGCGATAATGACTGAACGGATTTCGATGAAAATTGGAATATAAATTAAGTTCGTTGTAACTTAGATTTTAGGCTATATGGCATTCAAAATACATTATTTAAAAGGGGGGGTTATAAGGGAGCCTGAATTAAATAAATCGAAATATCTCGCTTATTATTGATTTTTGTGAAAAATGTTACATGACAAACGTTTCTTTAAAAATAATTTGCGACAAGTTTTATTCCATTAAAAATTTTGATAGGACTGATATTTAATGAGATAAATGAGTTTTAAAATTAAAATAACTGCCATCTAAGGCCGTGTAATGAATTAAAAAGCAAATGACTTCGTCTATAAGGGGCCTTGGACAGCAACAATCGAAAGCTATGAAAGATAGCCTACAGAGAATGTTTCTGTGTTTGTATGAAGTAATATCGGAAGCTAAATTAACCGATTTGTATAATTAATTATTATTTCACCATTGGAAAGTGTAGTTTCTCTAGATGGACATAATGCTATAATGTTATTACAGTAACTTCTGATATAATATAATATAATATAATATAATATAATATAATATAATATAATATAATATAATATAATATAATATAATATAATATAATATAATATAATATAATATAAGTTATTTGAAGGGTTCAGAACCATAGTGGGCCAAGCGCCATTTATTGAATACGTAGAAAACAAGGGTTAAAATTAAGTTATTACCATAATTCAATGGAAACCTATAACAAGTAAAATAAAATATACACATTAAATCTAAATGATATGTCAATCTTCATTAAACTATGGTTGCATGTAATATAAATTAAGAAACATGTTAAAGAAATTGTCATTGCACCAAATGAGTGTCTCTGGACCAAAATGATCACATTTTAATTATTTCGATGCAATTTAAATTAAGTAACATATTAAACGATTTATCCTTCCATCAAAGACGAATGTTTCCTGGATCAAATGTCCTATTTTAATTATGTAATTACTTTATATTTATTTCTAACGGGTGCAGCGGAGCGCACGGGTACGGCTAGTTGTTAAATAAATCTGCAGATGGAGTATTTTAGTCCTAGTTAGTAGGATTAAGGAAATAATATTTTCCTATGACCGTTATACGTTTTTCACTCAATGGAGAATATAAAGCAGTTTTAAGATTTCATTCTATGAAGCCCTTACATTTCACTTGCAACATATAAATAAATAAATAAAAAATAGGCGCATGTGACCATTGTTTCTATATCGGAAGGGTCTGATATCGAACCTCTTTGAGAACACGCTAGAGTGAATGTAAGTCCGGGCCGAATATTATTATGACAGCCATATACCTAATATTTTTATTGCGGCCATGCTTGTCTTTATATTATTTATATGTAACAGTTAAGCTAGTCTATCGCCACACTTTGTTTGATATACAATACTTAAAAATGAAGGTACCCTAAAACAACATAGATTTATATTGTGCTAGGAAGTAGCTTGTAGACGATGACAACTATTTCAAAGTGACATCAGAAGTTCCACCCCCCCCCCCTACCACCTTCCCTTCCTACACAATGGCAGTGCTTTGCATGTCTGCAGAGTATATTGGATCCCGAAAGCAATACAAACCTCTTCCACTCTTTCGCCTCCATTCCCTTAAAGTGGCCTTTGTTTGCACGTGTCGTTTATTCCACGAATATCTGGAATCACAGCGCCTAGTTATACTTTAGTGACTTAGATAATGACTCGTTAACAAAAATGTATTAATATTTTATTTTACGACACTTGAAGAAACAGACCCCGGACTGGAAGGATCTGGGTTCAATATCCCGGGTGGTGATGAGTAGACTTCGAAATTTTAGGTAAAAACCTTTTTTAATCCTTAAAAGATAAGTTCATAAAAACTTGCAAGTACACGTTTCATATAAAACTATGCCTAAAATTGATATCTTAATAGCACCTAAAAATGTCTATTTTGACGATAAAGCGTATTTTGACCTATTAAGTATGTTTTATCTCTAATAGGTCAAAACACCCATTCTTATTTCAAAAATTTATATTTTAAATTCCAAAATGTATTTTTCAGTGTACGTTAATTGTGTCACAGAGCATATCAGGTTATAATATTCAAATGTAAATAAATTGATTTCAGCTGTAAAAAAAGTTTTCGTCAAGGCGCCAACAAGAGTTCATATTTTCTTTGAGAAATTGCCCAATGTCTCTCTGCCACCACAACCTGTACTAACCTGCTGGAGAACATGGTTGAAAGCTTAAGAATACTACAACGATCACAGTAGTGAAGTGAAAGATGTGGTTTCAAGTCTAGAAGACAGTTCTGCGAGCATTGTTTCTGCAAAGGAAGTGATGGAAGATTCTGGTATTCAGAGAGACCTAGCATTTTTAAAGTCACACTTCACTTTCTTAGTGCACGTTATTGCATCATTGGAAACAGCACGAAAACCACTGTATGAACAAATGGGAACATTTCATGATATGCAAGAAAGGATCAAAAGTGTTCCCGGTTCTGCTGGAAATAAAATACGGGATAAACTGGAGCAAGTTCTGCAGAGAAATGTACAACTGAAAGACCTGCGTACTGCTCAGATATCCTAACAGGGAAGAACACGGATTTAAAATGCAACATTCCAGTCCATCTAGTGTCAAAATTGAAATACGCTTCTGTTACTTCAGTGGATGTGAAGCATACAAATTTGTTTTGAGTGACAGATGGCATTGTTTTAATTGATAATTTAGAAAAGGTATTGGTAATTTATTGCGAAAATAATTATGGACATTGATAGACAAGGCTTGGTAAAAATTGATTGTATTTGACATGTTTGTATACTGAATTTATGTCTAAAACATATTTTTCACATTTCATTGTTTAGTTTATTATTTGTTGTTCTTGTAGTTCTAGTAGTAGTGGTGGTAACGGTATAAAAACATTCAAAATTATTAATTCTAGAATTGAATTCCTGATGATCTGAAACATGTTTTTAAAGAAAACATCATTTATTGTTAGAGCATATTTCCAATTATTTAGAGACTATTTCCTACATTTTAAGCCTATTTTAGGCACCTAAAATTACATTTTAACAACCTAAAAATCCGTACTCTAGTGATGAGCGTAAGTAGGAAGTTCGTACCAAAACAATAGATTTCAATTGAGTACAGCGAGGAGTATAGATGTCACTTGCTCCTCGCCCTGCTGCCGCGCCCTATAGACGATACGCAGTTCACATAAACAACGCATAGTATCATTCTGTGGAGCTGTGTACAATCGTGAATAGTTTTGAGAATATTGTTAATTTATATTAATAGTTTAGGCTTTGAACAAAGTGAGCTATTCTGGTATTATTGTATTATTTACGTAATGTTAATAACAAGCATAATTCCAAAAATGCATACTCATCTGTTATTAAATAATTATGCAAATAGTAGCGTGTAACATGTTAATGTTTTCCCTGATCATTCTTCCTTAAATGTTAGTTCAAATACAAGTTTATTTACCAGCCGTCAATTCTTGTTTGTTTTGCTGGTCTGTTGACGTCTCGTGCTGCCGTGCTACTATGCATTCGGTTGCGTTACAGTCCAAGTTCAACATCAGAATTACGATACGAACTTCCTAGATACCATTACAATAGAAATGAAAAATTTTCTTGAAAGCAAACATGGGTTTAATATTATTCGCCTCATACGAGATACACTATCAGATTCACAAAATTTTTGTTCACCTGATGATAGTAAGAAATATTGTATCATATTTCAGATATGCTCCAGTAACGTCTTGTGACGTAGAACAAATATTTTCAGAGTACAAATGTTTTTTTTAATTGGCATAAAAAGAGTAGGCTTATTTCTCTTGATAAAATAAAAATGTTCATTGTTATTTGTTATAATGAGGCTAAATCATAATAGTATACTTTGTATGTTATTTTTTATATGCATGGGTAAATTATTTTAGATTGGGAGTTACGAAGTGTATAATTACATATATAGGCCTACCGTATATACAGGCGGTTAAAAAAAAGTATCCAACATTTTAGGAGGTGATAGTAAGCATCAAACCAAGAAAATAATTTCTAATAAACATGGGTCCTACAACACATAATTTTTGAGATCTGAACACTTGTTCATAGGAGGTGTTCAATGTGATGTCCATTCATGGCAATGCATTCCTCTGTCCTTCGGCGTGAATCACGAACTCTTTGAAATTTGTTTTAATACGTTAATAAGAAAGTCCTGATAACGATCCCCAATTAATCTCTGTCGTAGCACGTATGGCCCTGTTAATCTATCACCTCTATAAATCTATCCCCAAGAACGCCTGTCCATAAATTGATTGAGAATCGGTGCTGATACATTGTTTCTTCAACTGCAGGGGGATTTTCATCAGCATACACATCCTGATTACGAAAATTCATATCGTCATCGCTGCTGAACCCCGCTCATATCCGCAACCAGACTTTTGTTTTTAGTATTCCTTGAGACGTATCATTATTTCATGCGAAGGGTGTCAACTACGGTATGATTATCTGCTAGTCTGCTGTATTGTACGGCAGAGAAATGCATTGCCATGAATGGACGTCACATTGAACACCACCAATGAACAAGTGTTCAGACCTCACAAAGTGTGTGTTGTAGAACCCGTGTTTACTAGACATTATTTTCTTGTTTTGATACATACTATCACCTCCTAAAGTATTGGATACTTTTTTCTCAACACCCTGTATATTATTCGTATATTCTTTTCGTATTCTAAGGTCATGGACGATTGAAGAACAAGTTACCCGACTATACATGTTTGTCGTTCTGGTACATTGACATAGAGAGCTGCTCTACTGCTTTTCATTCAGTAGAGATATAGCCCAAGCTCACACAACTTAACAGTTTCAGTAGGCCTACCAACTTCCCAGCTCTGTGATGAAATTTTTCTCGTTGCCAAAACTTCGAGAACATCCCCGAGGTTTATTCAACCTCCTATCAAGTAGAGTATCGGGTTTTTCCCGAGGGTTGTGCCGACCATACCACCTCATTCTAGTGCCCAGGTAAAGAGATCATAGCGCTCTATCTCCATGCCCCCAAAGCACCTTTATTGCGTATACAGGGGATTTTTTTAAATTTCGTTTAATTATCATCAGTCCCATAACGTATAGTCATATTACATGGTTTATTGAAACTTGTTTATGACTTATGTGTTCATTGGAGTCCCATTGTCTTTTGCTTCACTGTTTCGTGATTTTGTTCATATTCATTTTGTTATTATATTATTTTATGTTATTCACTGTTGAATATTCACTATCACTATCTTTGAGTTAATGATACTAATTCTATTTACGCTATTTATATATACACTTTTGGTAATTGGATTTTCACTATCAGCATCTTTCAGTTAATGAAACTAATTTTATTTACATTATTTACATATATACACTTTTAGTAAATATAACTATAGTGATAATAATATTTTGCTTATGAAGTGTGTATACGCATGTTACAAAACTGAGACATATATTTACAATTGTTCAAAGTTTATAGCGTTAATATAATGCACAAATGACTTCAAATGCTCTTTTACGATGTCCCTATAATTTATTGGCCAATTTCTTCCACTCCTTGTTGCTTCCTTGAAGACACTGCGCTGTTGGTTCAAGATCTGGCAATCCCACAGAAGATGATCGACTGTTTGGTCAGCTTCTCCGCAAGGACATCCTGGGCTTTCCGAAATTCTGAATCTGTAGTAATAAGATCTGAGTTTCCCGTGACCACTTAGTATTGATGTAAGGTTTGGTGTAGCTGTTATGTTGATTTTCATCCTATCTGTTACTGAAGGAAAAAATATGTCTGTATCTTTATTCTTTGTTTTTCCCAGTCTTCTTCTAAACCTTTCTGTTGCAATTCTTAGAACTGGGATTCATTCTATTGTTCAGAAATATGGATACGACACTGAAAGCATTAAAGCTCGATGTGCTAATACATGTCTAGTGTCTAGTATATTACTTTACAATAGGTTAATGAAGCTGTAGAGATGGATTTAAATTACATAGACCCCTCGTTTATAGACGTATAAGCAAGTTTTACTCCCGAATTAAAAGTGCAGAATAAAACAGGATATTTTGGACTGGTAGTAAAATAGATATTACACCATAAAGTGAAAGAAAATGCAGTACGCTTTAAGAGTCATGCTTGCAAGTACGATTGCCTCGGATGGCTTTGTAGGTAACATGAAGCTATCCAGCCTTCATATAAGCAGTGTATTGGAACGTTTAATTTTTCATGAAGTAATGATTGTACTTCTATTACTGCATGCAGCAATCGTACATTTATATACTCAGCAACAACAAGCTGTATAAATTTTCTCCCATTTATTGTACTTTGTAAACAGTCAATAAAATTTACGTATCGGATTCCTGTAACCAGGTAAGTACATATCTTTACTGGGTTTTATGTTGCTATTGCACTGAAAATTGTTTTCTAATAAGCCATCTTCCGTGTTATTGTCATTATCACATCGAACTTTGTGGACTAAAGACCGGGAGAGAACTAAGAAATTTTAAAGATCAAATTTTTCTTGGCATGAATTTCATCTAAAGAAAACCTATTAACATTATTAGCAGGTCTTTCACTGCAAAC
This sequence comes from Periplaneta americana, assembly GCF_040183065.1. Lineage (NCBI taxonomy): Eukaryota > Metazoa > Arthropoda > Insecta > Blattodea > Blattidae > Periplaneta > Periplaneta americana. The sequence goes on from NC_091117.1 coordinate 32,838,762, forward strand.
TCAGCATTCTTCAATCTTTTCTATTTTCTGTCTTCCTTTCAGTCTCCGCATACAATCCATATAGGCTATCTTAATGTCGTCTATCATCTAATATTTTCTTCTGCCCCGAACTTTGCTCCCGTTCACCATTCCTTCCAGTGCATCCTTCAGTAGGAAATTATTATTATTATTATTATTATTATTATTATTATTATTATTATTATTATTATTACTATTATTATTATTATTAAGTTGAATTACGGTAGACAGGAGAATCATGTACCTTATTGAGAAGAGTTCTGGCAAAATTTCTGCTCATTTCCAAGAAACAGTTAAATACTAAAACTAAAATACTGAGAGAAGCAAAATGGGCTTAGTGTTAGAGGATTTTTTCAATCTTCCATCCGTAATTCATTCATCTAATATTCGCATATTAAGCAAATCTAGATTGTTTGTCTTATGAATACTAAAAATAAAAGTAGTAGTAGTAGTAGTAGTAGAATAAGAAGAAAAAGAAGTAGTAGTAGAAGAAGAAAAAGTAGCAGTAGTAGAAGAAAAAGTAGTAGTAGAAGAAGAAAAAGAAGTAGTAGTAGAAGAAGAAAAAGAAGTAGTAGTAGAAGAAGAAGAAGGAAAAAGAAGTAAAAGAAGTAGAATTAGAAGAAGAAGTAGAAGTACTAGTTGTAGAAGAAGTAGTAGTAGAAGAAAAAGAAGTAGTAGTAGTAGTAGTAGTAGTAGAAGAAGAAGTAAAGGTATTAGTAGAATAAGAAGCAGTAGTAGAGGAAGAAGTAGTAGTAGTAATAGTAGAATAAGAAGTAATAGTAAAAAAATAAGTAGTAGTTTAAGAAGTAGTAATATTAGATGTAGAAAAGGAAGTTGTAGTAGTAGTAGTAGTAGTAGAATTACAAGAAATAGTAGCAATAGAAGAAGTAGTAGAAGTAGTAGTAGTAGAAGTAGCAGTAGTAGAATAAGTAGAAAAAGAAGTATAGTAGAAGAAGAAGAAGAAAAAGTAGAAGAAGAAGTAAAAGAAGAAGTAGTAGTATTAAAGAAGTAGTAGTAGTAGTAGTAGTAGTAGTAGTAGAAGAAGAAGAAGTAATAGTAGAAGTAGTAGTAGTAGTATAATTTAGTAGTAGAAGTAGAAAAGGAAGTAGTAGTAGTGGTAGTAGTAGAAGTAGCAGTAGTAGTAGAAGAAGAAATAGTAGTAATAGTAGAAGAAGAAGAAGTAGAAAAAGAAGTATACAGTAGTAGTAGAAGAAGAAGGAGTAGTAGTAGTAGTAGTAGAAGAAGAAAAGTAGAAGAGGAAGTAAAAGAAGAAGTAGTAGAAGTAGAAGTAGTAGAAGAAGTAGTAGTAGTAGTAGTAGTAGTAGTAGTAGTAATGTTTCTAACGGAGAATGCGGTAGCCTAATTGAAGATCTCCCCGGAAAAATGATGTAACATCGGATTCTAGAAGTATGTGAAGTGAGCGGAAAAAGTAATTTTGAAGCATTTATTTTTAACAAATTATTGGGTTCAATAGCTGAATAAACATGTATCCTTGTTCAGTTAAATAGTTGTGATAGTAAATATAGGCCTAATGAAATATGCCCCTGAAATAATTTTCCTTTGTGTTGAAACGTGAATTACAGTTTTGTTACTTACTGTATATCCCTATTCCGAGAAGTTGTTCACTTATGAAAGTAGAAAATGATAGTATGATATCTGATGAGAAATCGAAAAATGTTTGAAAGATGGTACAGAAAATATAAGGTCCTGCATATTACTAATTCCGTCTAAGACGGAGTAGGGTTTTGATCTCCAGGCCTCAAACGAAGAATACAAATTCTCAATTGTGTAACTACAGAAGTCTGGGCATGTGTGAGCCACGCTGCGATGACCTGGAAAAGCTATTGTAAAAGCTTCGTGGTAGAGCACCACTTTAGCGGCCCACAAACACTTGAAGGCTGACGATTGTTTTTCTACTGTTTGCGAGCCAAGTCCGATATTGATCAGGGAAACAAAACTGGAGTGGAAGGCGGTGAAGTGAGGTGAGGTTCTCGTGAGCTTATTCTATATAATTTGTGCCAGATGAGGGAAAAATACCTCAAACTACTGCACAGACAGCAATCTTATGCCCTGGCTCGGGCACGGAACTCTTGCGACAGAACCTTGCGTTGGAATAGCTCCTTACTTTGTGTGTGTTTATGTATAGAAAGTGCTATGTCATTGCAACAGAGTTCATTGCTTGGACCAAAATAGGCTATGTGACAAAAGTAACTCACTTCAGTCATTTTGATTAGATGAGTTGTTGTTTAGTCAACTGTCCGAAGACAAGTTTGAATCTCACAAATGATACCAACATGGCACCACTTATGAGGCCAGGCGATAATGGGGTAGGGTGGCAGTTCCTTTCCTCCTCCATTGCATACATCGCCAATTGGTTACATACTACACTAATAAAACTTCAGATACGGTATATAAAAACAATTATTGTTCTTCCTCTGACACATTTCGTCAAGTGAGCTGTACTGCCTGATGATAGATGTACATATCAGCAGAACCTCAATCAGAGATAATTTGATGAGTATGGAGCAGTAGCGGCCGGTGATCGAAATCCTCGGTGAGGTCAGATGCAACCAGTTTAAGTGCCTCCGATAGGAAATGTTTGTTTATGATATTAATTATTATTGTTATTATATTATTAATATCATTATTACTGTATTATTATTATTAGTTCTATTATTATTACTATTAATGAAAAATAATAATTTCACTCACCAAATAAGCTGTTATGCTGCGAGTTTCAGTGATTGTTTTAGTGTGATGAAGCAACCCATATTGTGTGTCGAAATTCCCCCTTTCCTTCTTTCCTTTTTATTTTTTTTCCTTTGACAGCAACAAACCAGGCCGACAGAGAAGTTTATTTTGCACCACATTACCACTTAATCATTTATGTTGCCCATACCAGGATGCAATAGAAACTCGCGTTTTAAGATTATCTGTCAGAAAAATTGTCAGCGATGTCGTAAGTATCTCGGTAGGCTCTTTTTTTTTAACTTCCTTTCTTTCAATATTATTTCTTCTCGAAAAAGGACACTCTAACAATGAATTAACACCAGTATTATTTCTCGCATTTGTTTCTGTTTATATTTTCTCGAAATCATAACAACATTGGCCCAGATTCACTACTGTACTACGAAGTACAATAGTACAACACCTTCGCTTAAGTCATAAACTAAGACACAAGGGGAGAGAATAGTATGGGTCTCTGCCTGCCAAAGAGCTGGAATTTTTGTTATTTATGGCCTATTTACGGAAGATGAGTCACCATTGCTATTCCCACCCCGCTCTACCCTTGAGGCCGGCCCATGGATGGAAGGAGTGAAACCTGACCAGGCCACGAGGCCAGACGAATTGTGCCTCAGCTACAACGTTTTAAGCGCAACCTCAAAAGCCTGCGAAGACGCACGAAATGCAAAAATCAGACCCGGCACGAGCGATCCTGGCCTCAGGAACAAATTGTACTGCAAACCAGATCTATATACATCACAAGCCAGACCCGGCACGAGCGATCCTGGCCTCAGTAACAAATTTTACTACAAAACAGGTCTATCTACATCACAAAGTTTTCAAATGCTTCTACAGCGATATATGCTTAATTCAAATAACTAATACATTAGCCTATATAAAAATACAAAATTTGATTTCAGTTAAGCCAAGTGACTGAGGCCCGGCCTCACTTGTCTCAGTCAATCAGCCGCCACTGGTATGGAGGTATATTTTTATATGATTCGTGTATTTCCAAAAGCAGCTACAACACCTTTTTTACGAAGTTGTGTTTTCACTGGTTTTACAATATCCATAGAGTTCTATATTCCATTTCAATTCCAGGTATATAGCCTTGTTTTAAGTAAACGGATTTCCGGGGTTAGTTTCAAAACCAGACAGATGTCTACTTCACTTTCAAAATCAGATATATCAGTGAATAGTATACAGGGCGCTGTGTCCCTACTTTCAAACTTTTTCGTCAGTTGTCGCAGCTATTTGGTGGTATGCAGAGTCCATGGATGTAGATAGGAGATTACATACGCGAGATTCATTGTTAATTACTAAAATACAGTATTTTTGTGTGGTTTTATCATATTAGTTGTTTGAGCGTAAAAGACTGTTAAGAAATATTTATGTTACTGTTAAACTGGATAAATCCTCATTATCTAAGTTGTTTGAACATATTATAATACTGTTAAGAAATATTTGTGTTACCGTGAAACTGGATAAATTCTCATTATCTAAGTTGTTTGAACATATAATACTGTCAAGAAATATTTGTATTACCGTGAAACTGGATAAATCCTCATTATCTAAGTTGTTTGAACATATAAGTTAATAATGTAAAAAAATATTTGTGTTAGAGTGAAACTGGATAAATTCTCATTATCTAAGTTGTCTGAACACATAATACTGTTAAGGAATATTTGTGTTACCACGAAACTGGATAAATCCTCATTATCTAAGTTGTCTGAACATATAGGCTAATACTGTTAAGAAATATTACCGTGAAACTGGATAAATTTTCATTATCTAAGTTGTTTGAACATGTAATACTGTTAAGAAATATTTGTGTTACCGTGAAACTGGATAAACCCTCATTATCTAAGTTGTCTGAACATATAATACTGTTAAGAAATATTTGTGTTATCGTGAAACTGGGTAAATGCTCATTATTTAAATTATTTGAACATATAATACTGTTAAGAAATATTTGTGTTACCGTGAAACTGGATAAATCCTCATTATTTAAATTATTTGAACATATAATAATGTTAAGAAATATTTGTGTTCCGTGAAACTGGATAAATCCTCATTATCTAAGTTGTTTGAATATATAATACTGTTAAGAAATATTTGTGTTATCGTGAAACTGGATAAACCCTCATTATCTAAGTTGTCTGAACATATAATACTGTTAAGAAATATTTATGTTACCGCGAAACTGGATAAATTCTCATTATGTAAGTTGTTTGAACATATAATACTGTTAAGAAATAATTGTGTTACCGTGAAACTGGATAAATTCTCATTAAAGTTGTCTGAACATATAATACTGTTAAGAAATATTTGTGTTACCGCGAAACTGGATAAATTCCCATTAAAGTTGTCTGAACATATAATACTGTTAACAAATAATTGTGTTACCGTGAAACTGGATAAATTCTCATTAAAGTTGTCTGAACATACAATACTGTTAAGAAATATTTGTGTTACCGTGAAACTGGATAAATTCTCATTAAAGTTGTCTGAACATATAATACTGTTAAGAAATATTTGTGTTACCGCGAAACTGGATAAATTCCCATTAAAGTTGTCTGAACATATAATACTGTTAACAAATAATTGTGTTACCGTGAAACTGGATAAATTCTCATTAAAGTTGTCTGAACATACAATACTGTTAAGAAATATTTGTGTTACCGTGAAACTGGATAAATTCCCATTAAAGTTGTCTGAACATATAATACTGTTAACAAATAATTATGTTACCGTGAAACTGGATAAATTCTCATTAAAGTTGTCTGAACATATAATACTGTTAAGAAATATTTGTGTTACCGCGAAACTGGATAAATTCCCATTAAAGTTGTCTGAACATATAATACTGTTAACAAATAATTGTGTTACCGTGAAACTGGATAAATTCTCATTAAAGTTGTCTGAACATACAATACTGTTAAGAAATATTTGTGTTACCGCGAAACTGGATAAATTCTCATTATCTAAGTTGTTTGAACATATAATACTGTTAAGAAATAATTGTGTTACCGTGAAACTGGATAAATTCTCATTAAAGTTGTCTGAACATATAATACTGTTAAGAAATAATTGTGTTACCGGGAAACTGGATAAATTCTCATTAAAGTTGTTTGAACATATAATACTGTTAAGAAATAAATTTGTTACCATGAAACTGGATAAATCCTCATTATTTAAATTATTTGAACATATAATACTGTTAAGAAATATTTGTGTTACCATGAAACTGGATAAATCCTCAATATTTAAATTATTTGAACATATAATACTGTTAAGAAATATTTGTGTTACCGTGAAACTGGATAAATCCTCATTATCTAAGTTGTTTGAACATATAATACTGTTAAGAAATATTTGTCTTGCTGTGAAACTGGATAAATCCTCGTGTGTTGTTTCAAAACTAGATAAATCATCACAGTTTCAAAACGAGATATATCCAAAATAAAATTCTAATTATTCAGGAAAATATAATTTTTTTAACATTCATATTTTACATATATTTCTATCCATTCTAGACTTACAAAAAGACTTTTTCCAAATTTCATACTTTAATATTCAGAGCTGAGATACTAACAAAGAGGGAGCAGAAGTTCAGACTATAAGTTGTTTGGAATACAACGGTAAGTGTGATACTGTAGTAACATTCGAAGGGGCTGTCAGTTCCTTCTCGACTGGACGAGGTAAGGCGCTGCATGCAGCCTAGCTGCGAGCTTGTTACACTGCTAACTAATCTGCCTCTATGAATCAATATCCCCGCGCTAATCTGATCTCACTTACTACTAGGACCGAAAACATGCAACCGGTCACTGGCCTAATGTTCAAGACATGGTAGCGATTTCGTTATATAATACTGCTTCCCACTTAGCTACAATTTATTTATATTTTTATCATACAATTTTACACAAAATATATTATTTTTATATATGACTGAAGTATTAAGGACAGATGGTTACGAACTCATACACAAATTATGATGAAACATGCACTGAAACTTTTAATAACATCTACCACAAGATTTACAGACGTGAACGAATTATTAGACTAAAACGTTTTCTTGGAAACATAATATAATTCGTCATATCAACTATCAGTACAATTCACAGAGTCTCTATTGTTATAAATATTATTGTTTACTTCTTCTGGTATATTTTTCCAATGGTTAAGTATATTTTATCTGGCTGTGTTAGTACTACTGGTGTTTAATTATATGCTGCAGAAGATATTAGTCTGTTCTCCCATGGCCTGCAAGAAGACCGGACATGAACGAAATTGAAACTCTGTGATCTATAACTGAAGAAGAAAGTGAATGAATACAGGCTTACAACAAAACATGGACTCATTTAAGTATTGTCAGATATCTGGCTAAATGATGCTGATATTTAAAGAAAGTGTCGAACTTTGGTTTCCAGCATCCCTGATAAAATCGTGTTAATAAAGAATAAAGGAATGTTCACAAAATATTAGTAACCTCCAGACTCAATTTTCTGTTCATTATTTCTGTGAAAAATACATTTTTGTTCATTATTTCTGCCGATAAATACATTTTGTTGCACATATAATTAATTTAGCCTAATAAATAATAAACGTCTGTATGGTAGTCATACATACATTTTATCACTGAACCTCGAAAGTAAGCTGAATTGGATGACAGAGTTCACTTAATACAGATTATTCATTTGTCCTAAATAATTTGTTTAACTGTTGCAACAAATCGAAAATACACTAAAACATAAGATCACATAGGTACAAATTCTTTGTAAAATATCTCACTGGTCCTAAATTCTTATCAGATCTTACAAATACATACAACTATATGAAACTCACTTTTTTTCTTAATTTGAGACAGATCTGTCTGTTTTGTGATATTTTAAAACATTATTGTCTGGAAAAAAATAATTTTCACAGCATGTATAAAATCATGAAACTAAAACTTAATTCTGAAGTCGTAAAAATAAAAAATGAGTTTCACTCTCACAAGGCAACATGTAAGATCTGGTAAAAATTTGGCACCAAAGGCATCATTAGTTTACCAAGAAAATGTACCTATGTGACCTTAATGTTTAAGTAAGGTATATTTTAGATTTGATGCAGCAATTAAATAAATAGTGAAGGACAAATTAATAATTTAAATTAAGTGAACTATAAGTCATTCAATTCAGCATTCCTTCAAGATTCAGTAGTAAAATTTATGTATGGCTATCATAAATCTTATGGTAGATATCGTTAAAAGTGTTAAGCATGTTTTGCAACAATTTTTGTATGTGTTCGTAACCCTCTGTTCTTAATTTGGCAGAGAGTGCTGCCAATTGTGGGTATAATTTAGTGTTGCATAAGGATCTCAGAAAATGTATTCAGCAACAATAAAATTCTGTTTCTTTCAGAAGTCAGAATACACGATAATTTTTGTTCGCAAGTCGTATATCTATTTCTATACCAGATATACCCGTACACTTCGCCACACTTGTTACAAATAAATATCACTGACTTAAATCTATTTTATTTTAAAATACAGCTTTGTTATTACACAGTGAATACTAATAAGTTGTAAGTCGTTTCTTCCTGAATTATTTGTAATGGGATATAATTTATTTTGCATATTAATTTTCATAGAATTCTGTTTAGCCTTTATCGAGTGATAAGGAAACAAACAGAGAGACAGACAGAAAGACAGACAAACAAAAATTCCAAAAATGCGATTTTCAGTCTCAGAATAGTTCATTATATAAGTTAACACCAATAATTTCTTGCAAAAGCAAAAATGAGCAGGAACATTTAGGTTACAGTTTTGTTATTAGTAGGCCTATGGATTAGTCTGATTGAGGCGGTACTGACATAAAACGCATTATTTTAAAACTCCTACATCTCGTTAAATATCAGTCTCATCAAAACACGCCATGAAATGTTTTATTTTTTTTTAATTTAATTTCTAAAAGTAAGCAAAAATGAGGAAAATTGTTTGAAACATTATGATTTGAAATATCTCGAAGAATAACCCCCTGAAATTAATGGCATTACTTACGGATTTTTCTGTATAGGCCTATATGACTCCAAGAATATAATGATCGTGATTATTTAAATCTCAGAGTGTATATTCCAGATGCCAAGAACATGACACTCTGTTTTTCTCCAAGTTTCCTAAATGTGGTATAACTTGTGCTTCTTTCATAAATAACATCAGCTTTTGTGTTGCTGTGAAAGGAATGACATCTCACAAAATGTTCTAGACAGTAGGCATGATTCTAAATCTCTATCTCCCTTCTACATTAAAACTGCCAACTTGTACATCATATTCGATCCATTTAATTCATAAACTATTTTACAGTATTTTTAATTAGCTTTTCTTTACGATTATTTCATTCATGGTGCTCTTATTCTCCGTAGTTATAAATTCAGATATTGAAGCATTTTTTTTTGTTATATAGGCCTACATTGAGACCATAAATTTGAGTGGAGCTTTCACAAAACAATAGGCTAGTTTATTAGTCAGATCTTAAGAATCCAAAAATGAGAAAAAAAAGTATAGAATGTCATTTAAAAAAGAGACTCCTTAGCATAAACTCTATAAATGAAAGTCATAGTTTTTGAAAACATGTTCAAAACGTTCATTTTTCATCTATACAAGATGAACCGTAAGCAATGTAATTAACTGCAGGCGGTTATTCTTTGAGGTATTTCAGATAAAAATTTTAATACAATTTTGGCCGTTTTTACTTTCTTTCCGAGACAAAAATGCCTTTATATGAAACATTTCATAGCGTGTTTTGCGAAAGCCATTGATTTAATTCCCAGTATACTCAGTAAATTTAGAGAGTAATGAATGTATTATGAGAAATCAATGAAAGAATTTTAGTTTTGTCCTTTAAGGGGTTGGGTACAGCTTACAGTAGTAAATTTTTTTAAATATTCAACATTTATTTCCGCCATTACTGTATCTTGTACAATAATGGAAATTAGTACCTATGTGTAAAACACTGTTCATCTGATATATGAAAAAAAAATTTACGATTAAAGATTACATGTATTTTTCAAAATTCAGTTCACTGCGCAGTGATGAAGCGTTTCCCACATAACTCAAAAACTATCCAACATTCTGTGATGAAATTTCTTGTGTGTATTAATGCATGTCATGTCTACAATGTGATGCAAGATCACTTCTCTATCTTTGATAGATTGTCTGATAGAAAATAAATTGATTTTACAAAATGGTCAAATACCAGATTTTCTTCTAACACAAAATAAAAAGGAATATTATTTATTAAGGAATGTAGTTGAAAGAGCATGATATTGTAAACATGAGTCTCAGCAATAAAATAAAAGAGAGAGAACATGAAAAAGTTAACAAGTTCATGTGTTATAAGGGAAACGCTTCATTACTGCACAGTGAACTGCACATTTTGAATTTTGAAAAAAATGTATAGGGTAAACTAGGGTCTGTTGGACAATCGGACATGTTGGACACTCTGTAGTTTAACGTGTTACATCGCCAATTGTGGGCACCACATTCTGCTAGAAGTCAATGACGGAAGTAACCCCACTCGTGGCTACTTCCATCATTGACTTCTAGCTGAATGTGGTGCCCACAAGTGGCGTGGTAACACGTTAAAGTACGGAGTGTCCAACATGCCCGACTGTCCAACAGACCCTAGTTTACACTATATATAAATATTTTTTAAATCGTAAAAATATTTTTTTCATATAGCAGAAGGACAGTATTTTACACATACCAATTTTCATTATTGTACAAGATATAATAATGGAGGAAAAATGTTGAATATTTCCAAATATTTCATTGCTGTAAGCTGTACCTAACCTCTTAAATATGCAGAAATTTGATCCGAACAAATGTAACATTTTAAAAATTCCTTTTTAGAACGAAAAGTTACATTATTTTGTTCGGATCAAATTTCTGCACATTTAAAGGATACAATTAAAATTCTTTCAATCACTTATTATCATACAGCTGTCTTAAATTGACTGACATATTGGGAATTAAATCAATGGTTTTCCGAAAACACGCTATGAAATGTTTCATATAAAACAATTTTTATCTCGGAAAGGAAGCAAAAACGAGCATAATTATATTAAACTTTTTGTTTGAAATATCTCAAAGAAATTAATGACATTACTTACGTTTCAGTCTGTATATTTATATAAGAGTTTCATGACAAAATTGAAAGCAGTTTGCTACAAGCAGTGTTCTCCTCGTATAAGTAAACGATCAGCAAAAGAAGGAACCAAGAAAGAAATGAATAAACAATTGAGCCGACAGAACAAAAATAAACAAACATAAAGGTTAAATGAAGACTTGTACTAACTAATAAATAAAATTAATTAATTAATAAAACTCAGAGAATAGGATTAATAATGTAACAGTAATTATGTAAACAATGTAGTTTTCTAACTATAACTGGTAGAGAATGAAAAATCTGGCTACTTCATCGTATTCTGTGTCGCCGTAACACAAGTTCGTAACAGTAGCTTCGTGAGTAAGATTACCTATCAGGCCTAACACCACGACATGGACGGTAATTTGTAAAGAGCACAGAAACAGATAAGCCGATTGACACAACGCTAATTATGTGTCAGTGGGCAGAAATCAGTATTTGTGATAGAGGACCATGTCCATGGAAATGCTAGTACAAGAGTACACGTCGCGTGACGTCATATAAACGTGCGTGATATACGTGTTAAGGGTGAAACAACACAACAGAAACAAGGGGGAGGAAGAAAAAGTTGCCTCTTTTACGTAAAGCCCCTTTGTCCATCAAGAGGAGTTATTATTAGAAAACCGCACACACTTTATATTCAGTTACATTCTTGTGTTGATTGTGGAAATCTTCAAAGTCTTAACGTATTTCCCTTGAGGATTATTGCAACTGATGACGTGTATATTTCTAATTACTTGAAATAAATAATAATAAATTAATGTAGGTGATGCCACGAGAATTTCTAATTTTGGGGAAAATTAAAACCTTTTTCTTTATTTTCCGATGTACAGTGTGAGTAAAATTTCCATTATGGGACTGGGGCTATATAAGGGACTGGTATATATAGACCTATTTATGTACTCGGGATGGGTGGTAGCTTACTATTAAAGTTTTGGAAATAGCTACTTCGAAATACATCCCTCGTAACCGGCACCCAAATAACCGGCAATACCAAAACAACGGCACTTTTGGCTGAGCCAGCCAAAAGAAAAAAGTTTAAATCTGCAACATTGCTAGTCTGGGCCTTCAGTTTTTCCACATTAGGAAATTCGCATAAACTTTTGTTTTTAGTGAATATTTGAAACAAAAATTACTGTATTATTTTGTGTGATGTGTTTTAATAAAGAAAATCAATACAGTTTTTATGTTTATTTAGTTATGTTCAGGACGAACTTTCGTTTTCAGTGAATATTCTAACCTTGAATTAGTGCATTATTTGTGTTGTATGATGTGTTTATGTGTTTTAATAAGGAAAACCGACCGTCTTTATGTTTATTCAGTTATGAGCAAGTGATAGAGAAATAAGCTTCACATGGCTGCAGTTTCAACATATGGGACCGTGAAATACAAACACTTTATAGGGATTTATTCAATTAACCGGCAAAATCTCGTATCCGGAACTAGCCTAGTCCCTTTGGTGCCGGTTAAGAGGGCTTCTCCTGTACCTCATTATTTTTTCACTAATGACATTGTAAGAACCATAAAAATAATTCTAGATACGGTGAAAATAGTGAAAAGTACAGTGAAGTGAAAATTACTCAAATGAAAGTTGATAAAACTGTCCTTGTGCAACCTTGTTAGGCCTGAAATGGCCGTTTGTTTCAGCAATACGTCTCCCGTGAGGCTTTCGTAAGATCGAGAATATTAGTGACAGATTATGTTAGATTCGTTCAGGCTTATGGTATGCCTTGCATATAATTACGCTTTTTGTTAGGTAGGTGGATAGATAGAATGCGAATTATTTTCTGAACCTAAAACACAAAGCACGCAAAACATAGACCACTTAATGATAAATTATACAATAATATCTGGAAGAAAAAAAATCGCTCGGTGAAGGGGGGGGTGAGGGTATAGAAACTTCACGTTTTTCTACGTTATTTCCAAAGTCTGTAATATTAAGTGAAAACAATTAAAATTAATAGGTCTAATAGAAGACGGATAAAAAATCTTTATATACCCTTATTCTATTGCGGTGTTTAAGTCCTCAATATTTTTCGGATAGCTGTCACTGCTTTCTTTCTTTAATATTCGACATCCATGGGCAATTCAGAATAGCGACGAGGGGGCGAGTCGAGGGGTTAAACATAGATTCATTCATATATTACAGCTTCACAAATAGCTTTTTTTTGTTCGAATTACAAATATTCCCCTTAGATTTATTTTATTATTATTAATTCGTAGAAATCTACAAATTAATAAGGCTACTTAAGAGCACGGACGGGTGGAATTTTGGATATTTTCTGTCAAAATCACATTTCTGTTTTTCTTCATTTTTGTTGAGGAAAAAAAAAATCAGCAATCTCGTTTTCATAGTGGAGCAAATTGCAGTGGCTCTTGAAAACATAAAAATTATGATATACTTAAATGTCTTGAATTTGAATTCCATGCAAACTTTACAACTATTTTGTCATACATTTGTCCGCACATTTAGTCATCTTCAACGTGTAAAGGCTCTTAGAATGATGTTGGTGCTTGGAACATGAAATTTTTACTGCATGTTCTCTGTACTGTACTGTGGTAAACGAAACACAGTATAATTTTTGATAAACTAAATACTTTCGAAATTAAAAAAATAAAACATAATTAGTGGAAAATAAAAATTTAAATGTTTAAGTTGCATATATTTAAATTTTATCTCCATTTATAGATGTAAATTTAAAAGTCTCGATACTTAGTCTCATATCAGAGATGTAATAAAAAAAGTAATTCATGAAACTTAAATTTTGTAAGAGGAGAAAGATTTTAGAAATATGTGAAATACTTACTTACTTACTTACAAATGGCTTTTAAGGAACCCGAAGGTTCATTGCCGCCCTCACATAAGCCCGCCATCGGTCCCTATCCTGTGCAAGGTTAATCCAGTCTCTATCATTATATCCCACCTCCCTCACCTGTACTTAATATTATCCTCCCATCTACGTCTCGGCCTCCCTAAAGGTCTTTTTCCTCCGGTCTCCCAACTAACACTATATATGCATTTCTGGATTCGCCCATACGTGCTACATGCCCTGCCCATCTCAAACGTCTGGATTTAATGTTTCTAATTATGTCAGGTGAAGAATACAATGCGTGCAGTTCTGCGTGAAATAACTTTTTTAATTCGAATAACTCGAAAACCATTTATCTGATTATACTGGAATTTATATACAAGAATACTTATAGTATGGGGATTAAGTATACAAAATGATGTGAAGTTTCTACCTTAAAATTGCAGAAAGTAAAAATTCCATCCATCGCTCTCCATAACCGCCTAAATGAGTTTTTTTTTAGTCAAGATCTAGGTACTTAAATCGCTTCCTCACCCCCGTGAAAGGTTTATTTATCCATTTTCATAAAAATCCCTATCTCCTTACAAATGTAACCACTAAACGAGTTTTCCCAATATCGAGACTTGGTTAGATTATTTTGTGGCACACGAAAACAATAGGCTAGATTCACATCATTTTATCAGAATCCTTAGGCCGGTTTCAAGAGAAAACTTACTAATATACAAGATTCACTCGTTTAATATTATTTGATTATTGTAATGATGATGGTGATGATGATGACTGTGATGATGATGATAATGATAATGATGATGATGATGATAACAATAATGCTACGATTTTGTTTATTATAAGATAACTTAACACTCATGATAAACCTTGAATTGGTGAAACAAGTATGAATTAAAGTAGCATTTTTTTCGCGATAATTGTACCGATAAGAGTCGCTCCCTAACATAAAAGTGGAATACCGGCGCATAGTTTTATTTACTTAATTAACGCCGTGTTGGAGTAGAACAATGGTCTGTAAACGTGGTCTCGTTTATCAAAATAAATAACGAGTAACGTAACAATACAGAGAAGAATGAATCACCGGTTTTATAGCATTACACGAGGAAGATAACATAAACTGCTGCTAACTGCTGGACAAATTGATTTTTATCATGGAAACGAGGTATAATTACTTGAAAACTATTTTCAGCGAATACGCACACACATGTTATTACGGAAACAATCCTTGTCACGTCACTTTCATACACGGCTACCACACCTCATACCAGTAGCGGCCGGTGATCAAAATCCTCGGTGAGGTATTATTATTATTATTATTATTATTATTATTATTATTATTATTATTACTAGTAATAAAAAATAATAATTTCACTCACCAAATAAGCTGTTCTGCTGTGAGTTTCAGTGATTGTTTCAGTGTGATGAAGCAACCCATATTATGTGTTGAAATTTCCTTTTCTTTCTTTTCAACAGAGAAGTTTATTTTGCCTCACATTACCACTTAACCATTTATGTTGCCCATACCAGGATGCAATAGAAACTCGCGTTTTTAGATTATCTGTCAGAAAAATTGTCAGCGATGTCATAGGTATCTCGGTCGGCTCTCTATTTAAAACTTCCTTTCTTTCAATATTATTTCTTCTCGAAAAAGGACACTCTAACAATGAATTAAGTACACCAACATTATTTCTGGCATTTGTTTCTGTTTATATTTTCCCGAAATGCATAACAACATTGACCCAGATTCACTACACGAAGTACAATAGTACAACACCCTCGCTTAAGTCATAAACTAAGACATAAGATGAGAGAATAGTGTGTGTCTCTGCCTGCCAAAGAGCTGGAATGTTTGTTATTTATGGCCTATTTGGGAAGACAAGTCACCATTGCTATTCCCACCCCACTCTACCCTTTAGGCCGGCCCATGGTTGAGAGGAGTGAAACTTGACCAGGCCAGACGAATTGTGCCTCAATTACAACGTTTAAAGCGCAACGTCAAAAGCCCGCGAAGACAAACGAAAATCCAGAAACAGACCCGGCACGAGCAATCCTGGCCTCATGAACACATTTTACTGCAAAACAGGTCTATATACATCACAAGCCAGACCCGGAAAAACAGGTCTATCAAAGTTTTCAAATGCTTCTACAGCGATATATGCTTCATTCAAATAACTAATACATTACATAAAAACAAAATTTGATTTCAGTTAAGCCAAGTGACTGAGGCCCGGCCTCACTTGCCTCAGTCAATCAGCCGCCACTGCCTCATACAGCCACGAGTATCCCAACACTAAACTCGTTCGTTTTGCAGTAAGATATGATGTATTACATGTACTTAATATGTAATTAGGGATCCTATTTTACAGTGAACAAGAATTTTAAATTTCCGTATAAAAATTTGGTTATTTGCGGTGTTATTTCGCACAAAAGACGAAGACGGTGTTATTTAACACTATAAATAATGTAAGTTTTCGACTCTCGTTGTGCAAATTACCTTATCGTATATTCAAACAAAGACTATTATCAAGGGAATCTTAAGGTTCTTTATACGTTTTAACTGTTCTCTATCGGCGTTTAACTGTTGTGTAGAGAAATATTTGTGCAACAGTCTCCCATCCCGTGTGAGAATAATATAAATTAATAGGCACCACAATACATTTAGGCTATTTTATTAAATGCTTAAAAATAAAATTACTCGGAATATGGTTTGAATATCAGATTAAAAATTCTGTACTGAAATACGATTCAAATATTAAATTCAACATTTTCTACATAAATATCATGACCAGTAAAGAACTGTTTCTTTTAGGCACAGACAATTAACTGGAATATTGTGTACAAGCATATGAGAATATCACCTGAATATTGGTAATATTTTTTGCACGATCGTGTTTTTTTGCTGTATTTACAGCTATTGTTGTTAGGCCTTGAAAGTTAGAATTTCCACACAGAAATTTGTTGCTAGGGAAAGCATTCTTCATAACGTAAGACTATACTTAGTTACCATTATAGTGTAGTTTGCGAAGGCTTTGGAATAATATTGCTCTAAATTTTCAATGCAAAATAATATTAAAAAATATGATCGTGCAAAAAATGTTGTACAATACAAGTTTGTGAAGTTTTTCAAACTTTTTCTCGATTTTGTAAAAAGCAAATTTGTATAGTAATGTATTATTTCATATTAACTCCACAATTCTACTATAATTGTTTCTATTATTTGTACGTTGCCCGTACAGCAATTGCCAACCTGCTAAGAAACAGAGGATGGGAAGTACATGAGGAGATTCATTGTGTGTCTAAAGATGATTCTCATAGAAGAGTCGATATAATTGCCATCCATAAAATAAACCAGAAAGCGATGGTCTTAGATCCTACGATTTGCTTTGAACGAGACACGAATCAAGCATTGTAGATAAATGATGACAAGAGAGCTAAATATGTACCTTGTCTTCCATACCTCAGTGAAAAATATGGCATTTCGCTTTACAACTGGGATGTTATAGGCTTACTATTTGGAGCGAGGGGTTGTTTACCAAAATTTACATGTAATATCCTTAAATCCTTTAAAATTCCCTTTTATGGGGTTCAGAAGATTGTAATGGAAATTCTGAAGGCCTCTCTTCAAATTCTATACTATCA
Organism: Periplaneta americana; assembly: GCF_040183065.1. Classification (NCBI taxonomy): domain Eukaryota; kingdom Metazoa; phylum Arthropoda; class Insecta; order Blattodea; family Blattidae; genus Periplaneta; species Periplaneta americana. The sequence goes on from NC_091117.1 coordinate 32,856,148, forward strand.
TCTATATGTTAACATGTACATTTTTGTTTTAATGCACAAATCGAATCATTATTTTGCTCGTTTCATTCTCCCTTTATCTTTTATGTTTGTTAATTCCGGATCCCAGTGGTCAACCTCACTTGAGGACGGATGATTTGAAATAGATCTTAGTAGTATTGTATCAAGTAACTTATACATACAATGTTAACTTCCATGAATTTTAGACTATTCTTTCACGTATTCTGTTATATTTTTATTGCTGCACAAAATATGTTTTATTACTGGACATATTGGTTTCATTGTTACACAAGTTGTGTATGACTACACACTAAAAAAATACCCAGGTTCATAGACGTCATAGTGTAGACATGTAGTTTCTAGGCTACTCATGGCAGCAATGTGTATTGCTCTCGAGCTCATTTAATCTAGCTCCGTCACTCCTGGTGCAACTCCCCGGTAACTCCGTAGAATTCTTACGGAAGGAAATGTCATTTTCTCATTTCGGAGTTGGAGGATTCCCTTCCCCCTCTTCCCAGATGGAAATGGAATCCCGCCGGACGCTCCTACTTATTACAGCAGTGCCAGTTCTGAAGTTGTTCTGTTATTCGAAAAAATGAAAACGCTGTTCAGACAAGCAAGCACTTCCGAACCTCTTTGCGTGACCATCTCTACCGCAAGGGACGGATCCTGACCCTCGTTACGTCACCTCCAAGTTGACAGTGATAACGTGTCTGGCTTGCAGTGGGTGAGACACACGTCCTAATGTTGAGGGATGGTTCAGAGAATTAAAAGTATTTACCATAGCTCTAATGTTCGTCTAGCTTTCAACAACGATCATTAGGATAGTGAACTCAAGGATAGCGAAAACAGTATTTTGTCATTGTCCAGTGGCAGTAATTTCTCTTCTCCTTTTTCTTCTTTTATTATTTCTCGATAGCGAAATTTAACAAAATTTTTTATATTTTTGATAAGTTATTTATACATTAACTCTTCAGCGCTCACCTCAATTTCTGCATATGTTTTTATATCAACCTTCACCATTAAGGGTTAGGTACAGCTTACAGCAGTAAATTTTTTGGAAATATTCAACATATTTTCCTCCTTTACTGTATCTGTACAATAATGGAAATTGGTATGTGTAAAACACTGTCCTACTAAATGAAAAAAATATTTTTACGATTTTAAAAAAAAATTATATATATATTTTTTTTTTTTCAAAATTCAAAATGGTGACAGTTTACTATGCAATGATGAACAGTTTTCCTCATAACTCATAAAATTGTTAACTTTTTGTTATCTCTCTTTTATTTTATTCTTGAAACTCATGTTTACAATATCATGCTCCTTCAACTACATTCCTCAATAAATAATATTTTTGTGTTAGGAGAAAATACTGATATTTGACCATTTTTTAAATGAATTTATTTTTATCAGACAATCTACCAAAGGTAGAGAAATGATCTTGTATCATATTGTAGATAAGACATGCATAAATACATACAAAAAATTTCATGACAGAATGTTGGATAGTTTTTGAGACGTGGGAAACGCTTCATCACTACAGAGTGAACTGAATTTTGAAAAAAAAAAAAAAAGTACAAATAATTTTTTTAAGTCGTAAATATATATATATATATATATATATATATATATATATATATTTTCATATAGCAGAAAGACAGTGTTTTACACATACTAATTTTGACTATTGTACAATATAGAGTAATGGAGGAAAAAATGTCAAATATTTCCAAAATTTTACAACAAGCTGTACCTAACCCCTTAAGCAAACGGTATAATGTCGGGTTTCCACGCTGATAACCCAGATCCGAATCGCGTCTGGTCCAATTGGAAAGCATGGAGAACAAAGATGTTTGGTGGCAGATTTTCGAGGGTTACTCTCGTTTTCCCTACCGACATTCCACCATTATCGTACGGTGTTACGTAGTTCGCCTACTATGGTGCACCAAGGGCAACGCCTTCATGGTGGCTGAAAGAACTCATACAAGCTTCGGCGCGTAGCCTACTAGATGGGGACGCTTTGATGAATGACGGTAGTCAAGTGCCCGCCATTAGTTAAAATAAAATATTTTTATATCAACAATAACTTTAGTGTAAAATATAATTATTATTATACAGAATGTCCTATTCAGCTCCTGGCCAAAACGTAACTTCCGTCATTATCGATTCATAACCTCCCGCGTATTTCTAGTCATAAAATTTCGGCTAATAATAGCATGCACACAATTATATTTTTATTACATGACTGACTATAGTCCATGAATTATGGCCGCATGATATTGTGAATCAAGTGAATTTCAGTAATTGGGTATTACAGAACACTAGTACGGTACTGTTCATTCACAGATTACAATCATTCCCTTTGATGAGGCAAGGTTTTATGTACGTGGCCAGAACGGTAGATGCTGGAGCACAGATAATATCCGATTAATACAAAATTTCCGTTGCATAGTGACAGAATTGGTGAATAGAAAAGTATAATAAAATCCATACTTTCGAAGAGACAGTAAATTCGGAAAGTATACGCACACAAAAATACCTGCACATTTTTTTAAATTATTGTCAGAAAATGAGAGATAAAATGCATATCTTCAACAATATTTTGTCACAACATAAATTACCCAATATTTTTTTTAATTAATAATGAAGGTCTTTAATATCACGGCCATTCTAGATAATTATGGCCTGCACGATCTCCAGACTTGACCGTATGCGAATATAATTTGTGGGAAATCCTAAAGATAGAGACCACAGGAATGATCCTCACTCTATAGATGAAATTAATACCAGAACAAAAATTAGAAGAATTATAGAAGAACAACTTTATGTGTGAGTGAATATTTTATCAGAAGATGCGAGGAATGTGTGAATGCGTACGGACACCACTCTAAACATAAACATGAACAACTGCTCCAACACGAGTCAGTACTTATTGTGAGTTAAGATATAAGTCTAAGGATGCCATTATTAATCGTAGTTATATGACTAAAAAGAACGCCAGAGATTATGGATCAATAATAGCGCTATCTATGTCGCCCAAGCATGCATGGCACATAACTTACACCTGTTATTAGCGGGATCGCGTGGGACGCTCTATAATTCGTAGTAGTAGTAGTAGTAGTAGTAGTAGTAGTAGTAGCAGTAGTAGTAGTAGTAGTAACAACAATGGTCATGGTAATTCACAGTTTACAAATTTGTTGTTTTTAAACATTCTGGTCTCTTTAAAAATAATGTTTTTCTCGCATTTTTTTTTTCTGTTATCTCGCTGCTTCCTAGTTTATAATAACTAGAGCGTGTTTCGGAAAAAAAAGTTTAGTCCGTTTTTATAGATATATTCAGTTTCCATGTTGGTGTTTATTTCTTAAAATTAGAGATCAGATGTCAACATCTTAATTTTATATTTTATGGTTCAGGTTTACACTGTTTTCTCGTTTCTGCTGTATTATGTGTCTTTGAACAATCTTTCGCTATTACAATCCAATATCCATAATAGGCCTACGTTATGGGTACTACCATTAACTTACAATATTATTTTCTTTTCTTCCGATTTGAGCGTTCTCGAAATTGTTTCTCGTATATTTTGGAACTTACTATTCGTTTCATTTATATCTTTGTCATAACCAACTCTATCCTGAAACTAATATAGGTAGCTGAAAGTCATTTAGCTCTGAATTTACAAAAGTGGAGATTTCCTTTTCTTTATTTTACTTTACGGCAATAACTATGAGCATTATATTAATACAGAAATTATTTAAATAACAAACAAATTGTCATCCTTGAGTTCTTTCTGATTAGAGTTTAGACAAACAATTTTCTAAGGCACAAATCATGATATCCGATGTAACAGATATTTTTAAAGAAAATTTTCAAAGCCTAGGATATAGCCTAGTGCTTCTCATTCCAATTCATTGATTCTCTATAGCAGTTGTCGGAATTTCTTGACTCGCGAATCAATTCCTTAACACACAAGCAGGGTGGCATGATCTCCCTCCACTTATCCATCACTTTTTCAAGCAGTTTGGGTATGTTCACTTCCGTCTCTGCGCACTGAAAACTTGCAATAGGGAAGGTGTTCCTCTCCCCCATCTTCGCTGTGCTTTGCGGGCTGCGTTTTATATGACGTAATCTTTGCCGACCACTGCATTCATGCACGGCACCCATCTTTTCTAAAATAGCTATACAATCTTCCAACACAGTGTACATCTTTGATCTCTGTTTTTTCTATCTTAAATTCAGCAACTCAATTTTTATGGTAGTGTATGAAGGACATTGATCCCCCAATGTATCTGAGTCATTTGCAGAATGTGTATAACAAATGATGTCCATCAATTCTTACCCTTCCCATTATTGCATTTATAACGATAGAGTTATAAATTCCTAACAGTGAGTAGTTTCAATACTAATGTAGTAAACGCCACAAGAATTATTTCCTTCATGTGAAATATTTCACGAGAATAAAATAAAAATCTCATGCTGACAGCTAAAATGCAGTGTCCATACTAATTAAGTTTTTAAAATGGAGCATGATTATGTCCAGATAAAGGTTTGTTTAATGATGTAATTGAGAAAAAAATTAAAGAAATATTTGGTATTATCAAAACTTCTTCATTTATGTCTGAGTTTATATTTCCTTAAATATAATTACATAATTACTCTAGTCCAGTAAGTCAGTCAGGTCTGTTACACTATTCTGTTCCTCTGGATACAAGTTGAAAAAGAAATCCCACGGATGTCAGCACAAGCCAAGATGATACACAAAGACCCATTTTGATTGTATTGCTATGTTCACTCATTTTGTTTTGGCGAGTTTGTGTGTCAAACTCTTGCTTTGTGTTTTAGTCTAAGCGTGCATTTTTACTCTGTCAGATCTGTTTGTGTTGTGTTTTCCACAAATAACAACATATAAAGTCAAGATCAAGAGGACATAATAGTACACGTGTCCAGTAGTTAAGTTGCTATTTTGAAACATTTTAGGTTCGCACATGCTTGTTGCTTTGTCATGTCTGTTACCTGTCAGAACTGTTACTCCATGTCATGTCTGTTATATCATTCAAAACAGTGCTGTAAAGCAAGCTGAGTGTACAGTGGTTGATTACTGTGGCAGAGACATTGCACTATATTAATACATGCAGGATATGTACTAAATAGTACTTATAATTTTGACGTTCTCAATAGTCCATTTGTTTACAATTTTTTCAAATGACCCATCTACAATATCCTCATAAATTCCCTCGCCAGACAATACTTTCGAAAATAGGTATTGTTTTTCTGACCCATATTGAAATTTATCAATTTTGTTTAGCCTATCTGATATAATTTCTTTTAAAATTCACAGTAGGGGTCTATAGATTCGGCTAAACTTTTCATTGTCTAATACGGAATAACTGCTTCTCAAACAACATACTCGTTTAATGATAATAGCTTTGGTATTTGTTTGAACGAAGTTCCAAGGATAACTTCATATAAATAGCTATATATTTCTCTATATTTATTCTTTCGTAGAACTTCAGTTTTAGCAGAATTCCGTGGTTGGAAGCCGGATCTTCTGAACACGAACCGATCTATTACCTTATGAAGTTACGAGTTACATTTCGCATTGTATCGCCATTTCGTCGAATTATCATCACTAATCCGACATCCCATCGATAGAAAATATATGATGTTTATATTGCTGGACTACAATTCATGGTCTTAATTGCATTGAATTTCGTGTTAAAATAGCATGGAAGAACTCTGCATCGAATATAATGAGATTTGTTGTGCTTTTTGCTTTCGTTTCGTTACAGAATTACCGGATGATAGAACATGATCATGTGGGCCCTCCCACCGGAGCCGACGTATTAATTTCGATTCTCGGAACGTATGATTTACCAGATGTTTCTGTATAACTTACTGGAATTAATTTTCTGACCTTGTTGAGTTTATCACTTTTTTTAATACCTTGTACCAAGAACGGACTTTAATATGGTTTCTATATTTCCGCTATAATTTTAATAGGTGTAACAGCGTTTAGAAGAAAAAAAAAGTTAGACAAAATTCATCATCTCAACATTAATAATAATCATCATCAATGTTATCTAGGTGCAGTTTAGTCAACGAAATACATCTTATCAAAAACATCAGACATCAATGCAGGAAAAATTATTTCAAGTTATGTACAGTAATCGTAAGTCTGATTTTCTTACAAAAGTTAGGCCTAAGTTTTCTACCTCACTTTTACATTGGATTCTGTTGCTTTAATGCCAAATTTAAGGAAAAAACCATCAGCAAGAGAAATAACAAGGATTGAATCTGTATAGTGCCGTGATTTGTTACCCCATAGACTTAAAAATGATGTTAGCATACACAACTTCGTTGTCCACCACTCACGTAGTTCTACGCAGTGACTTACATCATAGTATAGATATTCACCTGTCTATAGGTGATCACGTACACGTAGTTCTACGTAAAGATATACATCATAGCAACGAAAACAAAGAAAATATAATGAGGACAAGAGAAATATAACGAAAACAATCTAAATAGAAAGAGAACAAGCGAAACAGAATGAGAACAAGCAAAATAGAGTAAGAACAATCAAAATAGAATGAGAACAAGCAAAATAGAATGAGAACAAGCAAAATAGAGTAAGAACAATCAAAATAGAATGAGAACAATCCAAATAGAATGAGAACAAGCAAAATAGAATGAGATCAAGCAAAATAGAATGAAAACAAGCGAAATAGAGTAAGAACAATCAAAATAGAATGAGAACAAGCAAAATAGAATCGGAACAAGCAAAATAGAATGAGAACAAGCAAAATAGAATGAGAACAATCAAAATAGAATGAGAACAATCAAAACAGAATGAGATCAAGCAAAATAGAATGAAAACAAGTGAAATAGAGTAAGAACAATCAAAATAGAATGAGAACAAGCAAAATAGAATGAGAACAAGCAAAATAGAATGAGAACAAGCAAAATAGAATGAGAATAAGCAAAATAGAATGATAACAATCAAAATAGAATGAGAACAAGCAAAATAGAATGAGAACAAGCAAAATAGAATGAGAATAAGCAAAATAGAATGATAACAATCAAAATAGAATGAGAACAAGCAAAATAGAATGAGAACAAGCAAAATAGAATGAAAACAAGCGAAATAGAGTAAGAACAATCAAAATAGAATGAGAACAAGCAAAATAGAATGAGAACAATCAAAATAGAATGAGAACAATCAAAATAGAATGAGAACAATCAAAATAGAATGAGAACAATCAAAATAGAATGAGAACAAACAAAATAGATTGAGAACAAGCGAAACAGAATGAAAAGAAACAAAATAGAGTGAGCACAAGCTAAGTAAAATGAGAACAAGCAAAGTAGAATGAGAACAAGCGAAATATCATGAGAACGAGAAAAACAGAATTAAAACGAGGGCACGACAAGAGGAGCACGCTGAATACAAGGAAAACAAGAGGAATACAAGAAGAACAATGGGATACAAAGTAAGCTAGGTAAATACACGGAAAACAAGAGAAATCCAAACAGTGTCGGCGAGGGAAATTTGCATTTTTATGTGACTGACAAATCCAAGTTACCCCAAGGCATATAGTACTATAGGCCCTAGTAAGGAGAAATAGTGCGAGAAGCTTTTTTTTTCTTCGAAACTTAACATGTCCAATATTATGAAAATAGACTTAAGATACCCAAAGTTTACATCTCTCCAATGAACAAAATATTTGTCGTGAAATATTAAAGACTTTTTTTTTTGCAATCGATTCATATAAATTTTTACTGAAGAAAAATCTTCGTTTATTACAGAGACACACATCTGTGGCATTCTCTATAAATGGACATGTTAGGTTTAGAGAAAAAAAAAAGCTTCTACGTAGTTCTACGTCAAAACCCTGGCACTTGGCTTCGTTCCCCTCACATGAATCTGAGCTCGCTTGCATAACAATTTCTCTCTCACACCCTGGTCACGGCGTTCTACCAACCCTTACTTACTTACTTACTTACTTACTTACTTACTTACTTACTTACTTACTTACTTACTTACTTACTTACTTACTTACTTACTTATGGCTTTTAGAGAACCCTCATATAAGCCCGCCACCTGTTCCTATCCTTAGCAAGATTAATCCAGTCTCTATCATCATATCACACCTCCCTCAATTCATTTTAATATTATCCTCCTATCTACGTCTCGGCCTCCCCAAAGGTTTTTTTCCTCCGGCCTCCCAACTAACACTCTATATGCATTTCTTGATTCGCCTATTAGTGCTACTTGTCATGTTCATCTCAAACGTCTGGATGTAATGTTTGTAATTGTCAGGTATGTGTGCAGTTCTGCGTTGTGTAACTTCCTCTACTCTCCTGTAATTTCAATCCTCTTAACCTCAAATATTTTCCTAAGCACCTCATTCTCAAACACCCTTAACTTCTGCTCCTCTCTCAAAGTTAAAGTCCAAGTTTCACAACCATACAGAACAACCGGTAATATAACAGTTTTATAAATTCTTTCAGATTTTTTTTTGACAGCAGACAGGATGACAAAAGCTTCTCAACCGAATAATAACAGGCATTTCCCATATTTATTCTGCGTTTAATTTCCTCTCGAGTGTCATTTATTTTGTTACTGTTGCTCCGAGATATTTGAATTTTTCCACCTCTTTGAAGGATAAATCTCAAATTTTTATATTTCCACTTCGTACAATGTTATTTTATTTATTTATTTATTTATTTATTTATTTATTTATTTATTTATTTATTTAACCTGGTACAGATAAGGCCAACAGGCCTTCTCTTCCCCTATGCCAGGGGATTACAACTACAATATTAAGAATACAATTACAATTAATATTAAATTTACAAATATAATAAAATTCAAAGTACTAAAAGATTAAATGATTAATAAAAGCTAGACAGTTTATTGTAAAAGTTAAGAAGAGAGAAGCATTTCTTTTATTGATTAAGTAAAAATTAAACCTACTCTACGCAGTAAGAAAATGCTTAATAAGCTTGCTTTCGAACGCTACTAAATTCCGACAGTCTCTGATGTCACTGGGTAGGGTATTCCACAAGCGCGAGAGCGAGATTGTGTATGATGATGAATACGATGATGTCTTATGTGTTGGTATGGCTAGTATGTGGCTATTTTGCGTGCGTGTGAAGAGATTATGATATGATGACAGGTAACTGAAACGGGAGGCAAGGTAGGTAGGTGTAGAGGTGTGAAGGATTTGGAAAAGGAGAACAAGAGAATGAAAATTTCTACGTTCGTTAAGCCGTAGCCAGTTTAGAGTTTGGAAGGATGGGGTAATGTGGTCAGCGCGACGGACATCGCAGACGAAGCGAACACAAGAATTATGAACACGTTATAATTTTTGCGACTGTTATGGTCATGAGACATAATCATATACTTTGTCTTTTCGGGATTTACTTCCAAACCTATCGCTTTACTTCCTTCAAGTAAAATTTCCGTGTTTTCCCTAATCGTATGTAGATTTTCTCCTAACATATTCACGCCATCCGCATAGACAAGCAGCTGATGTAACCCGTTCAATTCCAAACCTTTTCCTGAACTTTCCTAATGGCATATTCTAGAGAAAATTAAAAAAGTAAAGGTGATAGTGCATCTCCTTGCCTTGGGCCGCAGTGAATGTTGTACCAACTCTTATTTTTATATACGTTCTCGTACTTCTACATGCACACAGCGGAAATATATGCTATAATAATATTGTTATGTGTGAAAATTGGGTAAGAGTAGCACAACATTTCTCCAAATGTGTGTTAATATTAACCATGTTGGCAAGCCAGTCACCCTTCAAGCAATTTTATGTTTACACGACAGCCTTATCGCCAAGTCCCTGCGTGGAGGAGATATAAGGCTTGTTATATCTGGGAACAATAAAGATTGTATGAAGGAAGTTGGTATAAAACAAGAAATGGCTAATTAGCTAGATACCGATACAAAGGAAACAGGTGTGATGTTTTCGACGCAATATTTTTCTCAAACAATGTGCTAAAGGAAGAAGGCAAGTTTGATTGGATGTGTGAACCGGACTAAACAGCTCGCAGACGCCTCTCTGCCTGCAGCAGATCAGCAGTATCCTCTGTAAATATCTGCGGAGGTGGCTGCGTCCAATGAGACGGGGATCGTGTTGACGCTTCGGGCGAAACTAGGATTATAGACCAGCGCTTGCGCAGAGAGAGGACTGTTCTAATGCAATACTTGTGGATTCAGTAATCGACTGGGGGGGGGGGGGCGCATTTACGTAATTGAGAAGTAGCGATAGAGATCTATCTGCAACTTTACAGGTCAAAAAGGTCGTCTGCCCACACTCTTACTTCAAAAGGCCAAATAATTCTGTAATAAACAATATTCAAATTCAGTAAAACTATTTATTATGCACTCTTTTCTTCACATCAACCATATTCATGCTGTATCCCTCTTACATAATCTCCAAGGGTGTGCCATCATCATCAATTCATCACCAAAATCATCACCATCACTGTTATCTCTAAATTTGAACTTCTTCTTTCTTTCACGCGGATTTTGAAACAAATTTCAAACGTTCTTACTTCCGCTTCTGGTAACAAAGAATAACTATAAGGTCAAGGAAATAGGCCTACTTCTGAAATCGAACTCAAGTTCACTGTATTTACAACTGAATATAATATCAGCCACAGTGATAGTTAAGTATTTATCATCATTAGGGCTAGGATTTTGATGAAATTGCATCTTTTTTCTAGTAAGCCAGAAACATTGCTGCTTTAGTATTTATATGTTATGTGATAAAATAAGTGTTTTAAAACATATCTGTTAGGGCATTTTATTTTTTGCATTTTTTGTTTTATTCGGTCATTTTTGGGGTATTTTCATTTAATTTTGACCATACATTCCCATTATTAATGTAATTTTTTTTTCTTTTGATATTTTCTCTACTTATTTTTTCAGTTAATACCCATTATTTTGTATATTATTTTAATCGTTTTTCTACACAAATATTGACATTTTAATGTAGTACACCCTCACGTAATGGATCAGTCCAATCACCCTTTCAATATAGACTCCTCCATACCTGCTAGTTCTGGATAAGAGTGGCCTTGTAGTGAACTACATGGAACTACATCAGGTAAAATGATTAATTAAAGTGTACTACTTAGAAAAATTATGTAAAATTAAATAAACTTGAATGTTAGTACTAATTACTAGTCTAAATATTAACATTCCTACTAACATAATTATGCAAGATCAATTTTAGGGCATTTTAAGGGCATTTTTGAAAGATTTTTAGTTCATAAATGCATTGTTTTTAGGACTTCTTTCATGATTTATAGGTCATCAAAATCTTAGCCCTAATCATCATAATCATCACAATAATAATCATCATCATCATCATCACTTCATGGTTTAGGAATTAATTCACTCATTGATGGTGTTCTGCACAAGGGCAGATCTTTCACTGCAAACCCAGCATTCTCTAGTCTTTCCTATTTTCTGCCTTCCTCTCAGTCTCCGCATATGATCCATATATCTTAATGTTGTCTATCTTCTGATATCTTCTTCTGCTCCGAACTCTTCTCCCGGTCACATTCTTTCCTGTGCATCCTTCAGTAAGCAGTTTCTTCTCAGCCAGTGACCCAGCCAATTTCTTTTTCCTTCCTAATCAGTTTCAACATTATTCTTTCTTCACCCACTCTTTCCAACACAGCTTCATTTCTTATTCTGTCTGTTCATTTCACACGCTTCATTCTTCTCCATATCCACATTTGAAATGCTTCTAGTCTCTTCTCTTCACTTCGTCGTAATGTCCATGTTTTTGCACCATACAATGCTACACTCCATACAAAGCACTTCACTAGTCTCTTCCTTAGTTCTTATTCCAGATGTCCACAGAAGATGCTCCTTTTTCTATTAAAAGCTTCCTTTGCCATTGCTATCCTCCTTTTGACTTCTTGGCAGCAGCTCATGTTACTGCTTATAGTATAGGCTCCAAATATTTGAAGCTGTCCACTTGCTCTAACACCTCATTTAGAATTCGTAAGTTTACCTTCTTTACTTTCCTTCCTTTGACCATGATCTTTGTCTGGTTTGCATTTATCCTCTTCCCATACTACTCACAGCTGTCATTTAGCTCCAGTAACATATCCCTTGGTATCATCTCCTCTTCTGCTAATAATGCCATATCATCAGCAAATCTTAAACACTTCATTCTTTTTCCTCTTACTATCACTCTTCCCATGTTCTGAAAACAGTTCTTCACTAAATCCTCCGAGTACCTAGATGTTGGAAAGGGTAGGTGATAAAGTGCTCCTTGACGTACTCCTCTTCCTATTTCGCTTCCTTCTGATTAGGAATTAAACCTTTTCTATATTCAAATTTTGTTCATTCAACCGCGCTTTTTCCTGGGAATGTGCCGTATCTCTTTTGCCTTTATTTTGATACTCAAGTAGCAGTTTTCGTACAGTATTCTTTCACTACGAGTATTCATTCGAGATAGGTAACTTATTGCTTCCAAATTTGTATAAGCCTAGACCTATGTTAATCTGAAGGTCCTCTGACTGTTAAAGTATAAGTTTCTTGAATAATAAAACAATAGGCCTTATATTGTTCATAAAAGATACATTTTTCACAGAATCGCTGTTTCAATTGTTTCATTACTATTGCTATGACAAATCAAATAACTAATAACTAAATAACAATTTAAGCTACTCCTGGGTGAGTTAATGTGTGTGTGTGTTTTTTTTTAATTCGTAACTTCGCTTGCTTGATATTATCCCTGTGAAAGCTTATCATGGTGTTTAATACAAGACCCCCGCAAAATCCCAACCAAGATTTCAACCCATGCCCGCTACTTTCTTAGTCAAGACTTGTGACCAGTTACTCTTCAATGGTGCACTAGCAAAGCATTACCGGAGGGAATACCGCCAATTGCTATCCTATCTCTTTATGATCATTCTCGTACGTTAATCCACTTTCAGGTATTAGACACGGTAGCTTTACCTAATTCTTGGCGTATACAAGGCTGGTAAAGTGGTTCGATCTATTAGATGCAGTAACATTACCTTATTCTTGGCGTATGCACGTTTTACGTTGGCCCCTGTCTACTAGACTGAGAAGCTTTACCTCATTCTTCATTGTTTCCGCCGGTGTGTGGTTACATTGATTTTTGTGAAAGATGAATCCAGATTATATCCTTAGTTTGACTGTGGCGTTATTATTAAGAAATATATTAATATATATTATTTTAATGTACTGAAGTACAGTAGTGGCTTAGTGGATAAAGCATCAGCACGTAGAGCTGAAAACCCGGGTTCAAGTCCCGGCGCCGGAGAGAATTTTTCTCCGTTCCATTACTCTTTCATCGTATGATGACGCAGAATATCTGCATGGAAATATCATATGTACTTCGGTACATTGAAATAATATATATGATATGCGTAAATCACTTCGTGATTTAAGACGGCGCTTATTCCGTCGGATCCCGGCCAACTAGTCACTCATATCGAGTGCACCTCAGCACATGTGTGGACTTCGGTCCTGCGTTCATAGACATCTATGACGTAGTGCAGAGGGCGGCCACTAGAGGGAACCCAAGAGTTGGAGCTTAATCTGAGACGATTCTAACCGGCGTCGGAGTTGTATCCGGTGTGGCTTAGTGGATAAAGCATCAGCATGTAGAGCTGAAAACCCGGGTTCAAGTCCCGGCGCCGGAGAGAATTTTTCTCCGTTCCATTACTCTTTCATCGTATGATGACGCAGAATATCTGCATGGAAATATCATATGTACTTCAGTACATTAAAATAATATATATGATATGTGTAAATCACTTCGTGATTTAAGACGGCGCTTATTCCGTCGGATCCCGGCCAACTAGTCACTCATATCGAGTGCACCTCAGCACATGTGTGGACTTCGGTCCTGCGTTCATAGACATCTATGACGTAGTGCAGAGGGAGGCCACTGGAGGGAACCCAAGAGTTGGAGCTTAATCTGAGACGATTCTAACCGGCGTCGGAGTTGTATCCGGTTTGGCTTAGTGGATAAAGCATCAGCACGTAGAGCTGAAAACCCGGGTTCAAGTCCCGGCGCCGGAGAGAATTTTTCTCCGTTCCATTACCCTTTCATCGTAATATATTAATAGTTAATTTCAAAGAGAACTAGAAGGCAGTGGGTGAAAAATTAATCAGCAGAAATTGTATCACACAAGATTAATGAGGGAACTGGATGTCGATGATTTTTCGAAATTCTCTTCGAATGGATGAAGACACATATGTAGGTATGTTTATTATCTCTGGTATATGATGATTTACTGAAGAAAAATACTCATATGAGAAGTGCCATTTCCCTTCACGAAAGATTAACGACACCCTAAGAATCTTAGCTACAGGAAGCAAACACAACGATTTGAAATATTCAGCGACTATTTCGCAACCATCTTTAAATTTTATAATATCGGAGACGTGTCTTGCAATATACAAGGCTCTGGAGCAGGTCTGCAGAACTCGCAAAGTAGGGGAACTACGACGTCAGCCTCACTCCACTTCTATTGGGGATGATCGACTTTCGCCGCGAGAATGAATGTTGATGCAGCCGAGCGTAACTAGAACGCCGTGACCGCACAGGTAGAAAAGGTGGGTGGGGGTAAGAAAGGGGAGGAAAGCAGTCGCTCTCAAGAGCTACAGTTCTGCAGGCCTGCTCTGGAGGATTAATGTATGAAGGTAAAGCTATACAAATAGAAAAACAAATAGGTTTAGTTAAATTTCAGTACCGTACTTCATTTGATGTGACATTATTATTATTATTATTATTATTATTATTATTATTATTATTATTATTATTATTATTATTATTATTTAATAAATACGTATATTATATACTATATGTTATATTTCTCTCAACATATTCAGTCCTGCTGAACCTTCACACTTCTTTGCATATTGTATATGACCGTGGTTGTACAATTTTTGTAAATAGCCTATATCAGAAGTTCTCAAACTACGGGGCCCGAACCTAGAGAGATGAAGGACTTTAACGGGGGAGCAGCATATCAAATTAAGATAATAAAAAATAATACAACAATTATGTTAACCACAAAATTAATTGTGAGATTTGGGAAAAGGACTAATGATAATGATGATAATAATAATAATAATAATAATAATAATAATAATAATAATAATCTTTACTAATAATAAATCTGTAGCCGAAATTTTTCTGGTAATTTTCGATTTTCCAAAAATAATTGGTCCTAACATATATAATTAACCGCCCTGAAACCGAGAATCTCTTTTTTGAAATTTTTGTTTGTATGTCTGTCTGTCTGGATGTTTGTTACCTTTTCAAACGATAATGGCTGAACCGATTTATATGAAAATTGGAATATAAATTAAGTTCGTTGTAACTTAGAATTTAGGCTATATGGCATTCAAAATATTTTATTTAAAAGGGGGTTATAAGGGGGCTTGAATTAAATAAATTGAAATGTCTCCCTTATTATTAATTTTCACGAAAAATATTACATAACAAAGGTTTCTTTAAAAATAATTTCCGATAAGTTTTATTCTATGCAAAATTTTGATAGGACTGATATTTAATGAGATAAATTAGTTTCAAAATTACAATAACGCCTTCTAAGGCGGTGTAATGAAATAAAAAAAATGACTTCATCTATAAGGGGCCTTGGACAACAACAATCGAAAGCTATGAAACATACCCTACAGAGAACGTTTCTGTGTTTGTATGAAGTAATATCGGAAGCTAAATTAACCGATTTGTATAATTAATTATTAATTCACCATTGGAAAGTGTAGTTTCTCTAGATGGACATAATGCTATAATGTTATTACAGTAACTTCTGAGTGAACCGAGGACAGATAAGATTAAAATAGCTTCTTATGCACAGAAAACTTGATAGGCATTCGTTTCCTGTATTTCCTAAAATAATTTTTATGACCAAATGAGTGGTCTCTGGATCAAAATGATCGCATTTTAATTCTTTTATAGAATTTAAATTAAGTAACATAATAAACGATTCATCCTTCTATCAAACACGAATGTTCCCTGGATCAAATGTCCTATTTTAATTATGTAATTAGTTTATATTTATTTGTAACGGGTGCAGCGGAGCGCACGGGTACGGCTAGTAATAATAATAATAATAATAATAATAATAATAATAATAATAATAATAATAATAAGTAAATAGCGCACAAATGTGCATGTATAGTTCCAAGGACTACAGATTTTGCACTCTTTGTTGTCATTGTTCTTTGTTATATTCCATCAACGATTTTGTTCTCTGTAAGCACTGGCTGAAGTGGCATCGTTCACAGAGTCTATCACGGAGGTTGCATAATTATTGAGGTGAGGGTTCGTGGAAGCCTTTTCTGTACATAGCTTGTTGTGAAAACCATGTGATGCTAATTTTGCTAGGGCGCTGCGCATGTTGTTGTTTGGGTCTGTCCAATGAGGGAGGTCCAGAGCTTCTAGGTGTTTGATTTCAATTTCCTCATTCATGATGAATAAAGGTGAACAACAATCAAAATTCTGTGTGCAATTGGTGGCAAGTAGAGACAGTAGAGCAGGCCTGCTCGCTGAGCGCGCGCGCTCCTTCGGAGCGGGAAAGCGGTGTTTACCGCTAGCCGAAACGGAGAGGAAGATACGTCAGAATGACATAGACTTACTATAGGTAGAGGAGAGGGAAACGACCACTCAGTTATCTAGTGGAGTGCAGTGTGTAGGCCTATTCTCAGTAACTGTTCCACGTTGCTTACCTACTGCTACAGTACAGTATGGAGGAATCTAAAAGACGGAACATAACATTTAACATTTAACGATTTACAGCTCGAACTTATTGATCTTCAATGTGACCTAAGGACTAAAGATCGTTTGAATAATACTACTAGCCTGGTTGAGTTTTACAAGACTAAACATTAGCAATAATATCTATGACTACACAGGCTGGCTGTGAAAATGATTGCTATGTTTGGCTCAACATTTATATTTGTGAGCAACTGTTTTCTATAATCAACTTTAATAAAGGCAGACATCGAACATCTGTAACTGATGTTTCAGTACAATCAGTAGGCTACTGTTCCTTTCAGCTGCCAACAGCATAAAACCTCGTTTTGATGTACTGATAAATAAAAATATAATAAAATGATATTGTACAATTAAGTAGCTATAGAATTTCTGTTACTTCTGTAAAATAAATATTTCTTTATTAATTAATAATAGTCCAAGCTAGTTTTGCAAACACTGAACGGAAATTCGTTTCATAAGCACTCGTAATAGTACTTCCTTTTGTGTACATTATGTACGAGATCGCCCCTTCTTCCAGTCCACACTTATACAGAGCGCAGCTAATATCTGCATTCCGCTCATGAGCTGTGAGCCGGCTCGGAGAGCGCAAACCTTGTGCAGGCCTGCACTAGAGACAAGCAGTCAGAGCGCGCGCATGCGCAGTAAGTGAATCCTACGTCGGCGTAAAGCGTGTGGAGCTAACACACAACCCAGACGCTTTACGTTCGTAAAATATGAAACGAGATGGATATTTCACAAGCATATCACTTCTGAGTATGTTTGGTATTAGAGGGAGCTGGTAAAGCGTGTATACGCCAACAATGAGGTAAAGCTACCGTGTCTAATACCCGCTTTTATATAAAGAACTGCAATCTTGTGTACTTATTGTTTTCCGCTAGGTAGGAACTACCTGTTTGTCTCAACAGTCCGACACGTTCGACGTCTGTTGTGAAATCCTGATTGCCATAGTCCGTGTGTGTCATAAATGAAGAGCCATAAAAATGACAATTATTCAGATCGCAGTGCTTAAGCAGATGGAATACAACTTTATCTTGCAGTACTTAAATTTGAAGTGTGTTTTTGTCCTTGCTACGTCGAAAAGAAGCTTCAGTAGCATAAATAAGTGCATCATTATGGCCATGTTGCACTATCTCGAGATGTAATTGCTTTAAAGACTTACGTGAAGTAGGAACGTACTTAAGGAGTCTTAAATTGTTTTTAGTGCTTCCAAGTTCACGTCGGGATGGGCCAAACTTTCAACATAATTCTTTACAAATTTTACTACATAACTGTCCAGTTAATTACGAGAATACTTAGGCCCTAAACTCGAGATGTATTATTTAAAGTGTTCATTTACATTCGGTTCCATTAGAGTGGTGAAGTTTTCGGCGATTTTAGCTTTACGTACGATTTATTCAAAAATGTATGTATGTATGTATTTATTCACACTGCAATGGGTATATACCCGGTGGCAGTGGTAACTAATTACACTCAATAATGACAATAATAAACTTATTAATTAAAAACACAATTAATAATAATACTAATAATAATAACAACAACAACAACAACAACAGGGAATATACTAAATTAAATGAAACGATCACTTAAAACAACATTTGAAATATTCTAATTTGTATCTTAAAACTAAGATCGAACTAAAACCCACGAGTATTAGTTCATTTCAAGATGGAACTAAATAATAATAATAATAATAATAATAATAATAATAATAATAATAATAATAATAATAATAATAACAATAATTATGATTTATTTAACCTGGCAGAGTTAAGGCCATACGACCTTCTCTAACACTCAACCAGGAGTAAAACTGCGTAACAAAAAACACTACAAATTTACAAAGTACACTACAATTTTACATACAAAACTGAACGTCATTTTGTTTGGAACTGAATGTCTTGCCATAATAAATTTAAATATTTTTATAGTTTACTTTGAAGGTAAAAGCTACGAATGTACTTAGAATAACCAGCAGAAGAGAAAAAAGTGAAATTTAAAGAATTTCAAGGCATATAAATTTTATTTAAAACAGAAAAATGCTAATTTATTTTAATATACTTTAATTGTAGGCCTATCAATATTATGAGACCTCACTTGCAATGTACAAAGAATACTTCGTACAAATTTTAAAATGAAAATAATTATTGTCTATTATCAACTAACAAAGCTTTGTACAGTACTATTATTTAGTCCTGACAGTCGCCGGCGATCTGCGCCTGGGTCAGACGAGTCCATTTATTTACGCCAAGGAGTGTTTGGGTTATTCACTCGCTTGCCTTCGGAGAGATCGGATGTCACGCGTGCGGTAGAACAGTATGTTTCCAGTATAATTAAGCTGTACTGCATTCCTGCTCTTATCTCTACTCCGGAACTCTCCCACTCCTCCTATTACTTCCCCTCTTTCGCGTCGCTGAGTTATCAGGACTAAATAACCGGTCTGTACATACGTAGAAAACCGTTATTGTCCTAGCTGTGGTAACAACAGAAAACCACTCTTGAACCTTTCTTGCTGTCTCCCACACACACACCGTCCTCTTCCTAAAAATTTGGCAATAAAGTGGTTTTCCATTTTTCCACATGCAGTTGCTTCAAGTGAGATGCCTCGCCATCTCTTTCTCTACTTGCATGAAAGCAATGGATAATTATTTGTCGTGACTCGTGACCATTTAGTGTCAAGTCTATTTCGCACATTCCACAGAATAGAATAGGAAAGAAATATTAAAATTTTACCAGAAGAAAATGAAAGAATATACTTCTAAGAAATTCAAAGAACGAAGGAAATCAACTTTGGATATAGACAAGAGTATAAAAAAACTTCAAAATGTAAAAATATGTTGAATATGACCAATAGATCGTTAAAATATGTTTTATCAGGATAAAGTTGTCAAATATAAACAAACAAGCTCTAACAAAATAGGGTCCACATCTGTGGAGTAACGGTTAGCGCGTCTGGCCCCGAAACCAGGTGGCCCGGATTCGATTCCCAATCGGGACACATTATTTGGTTGCGGTTTTTTCCAGGGTTTTCCCTCAACCCAACATGAGCAAATGGTGGGTAAATTTCGGTGCTGGATCCCGGACTCATTTTACCGGCATTATCACCTTCAACTCATTCAGACGCTAAATAACCGAAGATGTTGATAAAAGCGTCGTAAAATAGCCTACTAAAAATAAAACCTTAATTTAATTCGTGTTTCATAAAATGGATTTCTGTATATTTTAGCAACTCATTGACCTTACACAAAAAAAAGCTAAACCATTAAAATCCTAGCCCTGCTAATCTCCATTATGACACATACACAAATCTCCATTATTACTACATCACATGCCAATCCCCATTATCAATACATCATGCGACTATCTTCATATTACTACTTCATACGCCAGCCTCCATCACTAGGCCTACTTTATCACATACCAATCTGCATTATTGGTACATAGCACGCCAATCTCCATTATTACTATAATTATTATACGCCAATCTCCATTATTAGGACCTACTACATCACATGCAAATTTCCATTATTACTAAATTACATCATGCGCTAATCTCCGTCTTTTAACACGTTCAAAGCCTCGTTAAATGAACTACAACCACCATCACCACCACCACCACTAATGCAAAATAATATACTTAGATTTGACAAACAATTATGATTATCCAGAGGAATTTTACGTGATTTACATTATGATATTCCTCAGTCTCCAAATGGTCTGATGAGCAATTTTTGCACTAAAAATGTTGCAATATTAGCGAAATTACCTTTCTCATCCACCGTCACGCTCAGAAGGAATCTAACGAAAATCATCGCTAGAGTTACATTCCTAACAAGCGAACATGGCGTATATTTACGTTAAATGTTTTCCTGTGGGCACATATAACACATTAATAACCATAGAACCACCGTATCCGCTTTTGTCTAACTCAACCTCAACGTTTCGCTCAAGAGCCATTTTTGTAATTTCCGTGATACAAAGTAAAAGTCCCTAATTTCTGAAACCACAGCGGACGTAGACAACATCCATCGTTCATAAGTTGAGGTATTGCAAACCTCCATCGATGTTAAGGTACATGATTGGATTCTACTCGCAAAGTAGGGAACTAGCCACGGAACACTAAGTTTATGTCTATCTCTAATAGCTTATCTCATATTAGTTTGTCATAAACAAATGCGTGTAGAAATTTTTATTAGTTGGAAACGACCAGAGCTTTCTGACAAAATGATATGGACGTAAGCTAAATGTGCACTTGGTTGAATAGTAACAGACTTAGAGTTGAATAAAATATAGCCCTACCAAGTTTCCCACAACTAAAAAAATTGAAACAGAAATTACTGCTGAATTTACATAATTAAAATACGTTATTTTGTTGGCGCTATAAACCCTGAAATTCTTTAGTAGTAGGGCCTTCAAGATTTATTGTCAGCAGAGTGCTAACTCTTTTTACTGAAAGATGGTTTCTAATTTCAGTTTTCACAAGATTCATGCAACTAAATCCTTGCTCACAATTTACAGCATGCGATGGAATTATATAAATCAATTAGAAGAAATTGTTCACTTAACTTTAATGAATTGCACTAACTCTTTGAAATCAATTCCTGAACATATATTGCTCAATACTTTTTTTAACCTTGTCCATGCCATTAGCATTTCATTTAAATTCAGATTATTTCAAACACATCTCTGATTTCATTTTCTCCATTACCATCTTCTTGATTGTCGCATTTTTTCACATTTCCATTCAAAGTTTGTTGCATTTTTAGAAGTAGAGTAGCAAAATGCGACTGTGGCTTAAACCTTGTCCAAAACATAGTTAGAATTAAGTCTGGTTCAGAAATAAAATGTTAGTTCGAAGTCAGAACCTAAATGTTATTAATGGTATAATATGAGAGAAATTTCAATATAGCCTAAGCTTAACATTTTCACAACCATAAAAATATTCAAACTCAAATAGAAACACATCTATACTAATAAATCTGTATCCGAAATTTTGTATGGTAATTTTCGATTTTCCAAAAATAATTGATCCTAACATAAATAATTAACCGCCCTGAAACCGAAAATCGCTTTTTTGAAATTTTTGTCTGTCTGTCTGTCTGTCCGTGTGTTACCTTTTCACGCGATAATGGCTGAACCGATTTATATGAAAATTGAAATATAAATTAAGTTCATTGTAACTTAGAATTTAGGCTATATGGCATTCAAAATATTTTATTTAAAAGGGGGGTTATAAGGAGGCTTCAATTAAATAAATCGAAATATCTCCCTTATTATTAATTTTCTTGAAAAATATTACGTAACAAAAGTTTCTTTAAAAATAATTTCCGATAAGTTGTATTCTATGCAAAATTTTGATAGGACTGATATTTAATGAGATAAATGAGTTTCAAAATTACAATAACAACGCCATCTAAGGCGGTGTAATGAAATAAAAAAACAAATGACTTCGTCTATAAGGGGCCTTGGACAACAACAATCGAAAGCTATTAAACATAGCCTACAATGTTTCTGTGTTTGTAGCTAAATTAACCGATTTGTATAATTAATTATTGATTCACCATTGGAAAGTGTAGTTTCTCTAGATGGACATAATGTTATAATGTTATTACAGTAACTTCTGAGTGAATCGAGGACAGGTAAGATTAAAATAGCTTCTTATGCACAGAAAACTTGATAGGCTATTCTGTACATTCGTTTCCTGTATTTCCTAAAATAATTTTTATGACCAAATGAATGGTCTCTGGTTCAAAATTATCGCATTTTAATTTTTTTAATACAATTTAAATTAAGTAACACAATAAATGATTTATTCATCTATGAAACACGAATGTCCTATTTTAATTATGTAATTACTTTATATGTATTTCTAACGGGTGCAGCGGAGCGCACGGGTACGGCTAGTATATAAATATAGAAACTGAACCTGAGTTCTATTGCATTCGCTTCACAAGCTTGAGCGTTGTGAGAGGTCTGATCTTGGATCTGGGGGATGCTATTTTACAAGCTTTCATCTGCACAAGAGTTTCATGCGCGATGCTCTTAATTCGTAATTGAAAAGTGTGAATGTTTGCACCACTGCGCTCATATCAATCGAATAATCGATAAGCGTGGTATCACGTGACTGCGAATTCAGCGCTAATCACACCGACGCTGCTTGTCCCCAACGCAAACATGTGAATTGAATACGTCATAATATGTCAGTCAAGCTGCCCCACCCGCATGCTACGTCTTCTGACAAATGGAAACACTATGCTAATTAATTCTCACGAAGGGAACAACGTTCAGGTTTAATTATAACCTATGAAATGCCACAGGGGCGTGGCGTTCATGGAAACAAAAACTGTTTTAGAACGGGCGAAAACGCCTGGGAAACCAGCGAATGGAAATGATATCTGTTTCTAAAATTAATTCAACTTGGATAAAAAGTAAAAAAGTATTTAAAACTTAGGGATGTGTTCATCGCTTTTCGTTAATGTTATCCTTAATTTCATCATCATTATCTACAGATCTACATTTTTCATCGGTTTTTCAGTGATAAGGAATTAAATAGTCAGTCGTTGTCTTAAACTCTCTTCACATTCAGAATTCGCCTAACAATCTTCTTATTTTCATGGATACTACCAATTCTCAGAATAATGGATGATTTTTTTAAATGCAAAGCACACTGAGCGTCTTCAAGTATTCATATCTCGGAAGATATTAATTTTAGCGCCCATATTTATGAAACTCTTACTCTCGTTTTGATTAATACTACCACCTCTTATAATATTGGATGTTTTAATAGCTTACATATATTGTGTATATCATAGAATTATTTATTCGTTTAAGAGATATATAGAGAGTGATTCAGTGACTATGTTACAAACTCTTAGGGATAATAAAGGATGAACAACTTTCATATAGGAACCTATGTCCACAAAAATTCTGTTTGGTAGTTACAAGCTTAGATATGAATAGTCCCTTGCAAGAATGATGGATGTCACTTTCTTGTCGAAAATGAACCAAGACTGTCAATGCATAGCTTAAGACATATAGAATGTACATACAGAGTTATATGGCATTAACACTAATGGTTATTGTCCAGTAATGATCGGAAAATCACAGTTAAGCTTTGAGCGCTAAGCATTTCAAACTTTCAATTGCTTCTCCTGCAAAATGCATTCCAAATTACATCCATCATTCTTGCAGTGGACTCTTCATATGTTAGTTAGTGTAACCAGCTAGAATCGAATTCAAGGCCATCCTTTCGAAGTTTTGTTGCAGACAACCCGTTCCTGCAAACGTTGGTGATTTCTCATAAACATGGTATAAGCTAGTTGGCATCGTAAGTGATATTTTGACTGATTAAACCTTGCAACTTTCCTCGCAACTTGCTGATATGCATTTCATTTATGGAAGAACAAAAGGCAGTGGAAGGAAATTCGCAAGGTTTAATCATTCAAAATATCATTTACGATGTCAACTAGCTTATACCATATTTAAATCACACATGTAAGGTCAATTAAACAGTGTTCATGGGTTAGATAAAAAACATACAATATATATATTGTATGTTTCTCAGCTTATACCATGTTCATGAGAAATCACCAACGTTTGCAGGAACAGGTTGTCTGCAACAAAACGTCAAAAGGATACACCTTGAGTTTGATTCTAGCTGGTTGCACTGACTAAAATATCTAGGCTTGTAACTACCAAACGAAATGTTTCCGGACATAGATTTCTATATGAAAGTTGTTCATAATTGTCTCCTCTATCATCCCTAAGAGTTTGTAACATAGTCACAGAATCACCCTGTATACTGTCCGACTTGGTGCGAGATATCATGTATCAGTACCATATCATCTATGCAGATATATCTAACGCAGGCCTGAGGGATTTACGCATTATCTTGAGCGATCTTCAGATAGCGGTCTCCTTCTACTCCCGCAGTTGTGTTCATCGCGGACATAAGAATCGATCAGTGGCGTACAATGTGTGAGCTACATTTACATTTGTTGTAAACAGAAAATTAACTGTAGTATTTATGTACATATATAGGCGTAACACGTCTTGCAGTCATTGTGAATGGCACGTCACTGAACCTCTGCGTTGTTTATCGTTTCTATCCACCTGTCCGCAGCTGGTTTCTCTTTGAGTACAAGTGTGCTCAGAGGCTTAAGGCTGGTCCACAATAAACCGGGAACGGAAACTACAACGAGAACGGAAATATTGTTAAAATAAATATATTTAAATGTGAATATTGACAATTAATGAGAAGCTTGCCGGAGCCCGGGAACGGGAACGTGAAAGTTAATTGTGAATGTTCACATTTAAATACATTTTAACAATATTTCCGTTCTCGTTTCCATTCCCGGTTTATTGTGAACTAGTCTTTATTCCCAACCCTCTAACGTTTTGATACTGTGTTTCGATTACATCAGCGAGGAGTCCAAGAATTTAGATAGTCTGTTGTCTTTACATTCGTATTTTGAGTTTACAATGAAAATTCATAAACAGCAGGCCTCCCTACTTGTGTGGCCAGTATTACACAAACACGCTGCTTGAGACAACACAGTAAAACACAACGCAAGGGATAAACACTCAGTCGCTCTGTGAAGGACAAAAACTTTCCCACTTGTGGGCTTATTATACCTGGTAAGGTTTATCTTGTCTCAGTAGCAATAAAACCAAGTCCCTTCAAATGAGGGTGGAGATTATAGGAGGGTTGTAAATTTTCAGGATTCCTTTCAAAATCTTATTGTACAGGCGGCCGGGTAGCTCAGTTGGTAGAGCAGCTGGCTACGGACTGGAAGGTCCGGGGTTCGATCCCAGGTGGTAACAGGATTTTTTCTCGTTGCCAAACTTTCAGAACGGTCCCGAGGTTCACCCAGCCTCCAATAAAATTGAGTACCGGGTCCTTCCCGGGGGTAAAAGGCGGTCAGAGCGTGGTGCCGACCACACCACCTCATTCTAGTGCCGAGGTCATGGAAAGCATGGGGCTCTACCTCCATGCCCCCCAAGTGCCTTCATGGCATGTTACGGGGATACCTTTACCTTTTTTTTTTTACCGGAACTCAGTTTCATGAAAGACAAGCTCAGTGACAGAACTACACAGTACGAAGAGAGATATTTTGTTATTTTATTTTGTGCTACAGAATGTATCAATTAGTCCCTTCCGCCACTGGATGGATGAACGGGACCGCTGCACTCCCCCATCGCCATAACAACGCAGACGAAGTAAGATAGATCTCCTTTCTCTCTCTTTTCACAGTGAAACAAGATACATCACACAGCCTTTAATAATCTTCTTTCTCACACATTTTCTTTCATTTCTCAATTTTAGCATTAAAAATGCATAATTAAGAAACAATTGATATACAATTTGACCTCAAGGTATTCAACAGTAGCCTAATATTCCCCGAGAACAGTAATAGCACTAAGCGACCTAGAGTACTGAACCGTGGACACCGTGAACACAAATCTAGCACATTACAAGGCTGCGCGTTCATACCTATCGACCAGTCTCGACGCCCGCTCGCATAGCATGGTCAGCACGAGGAATTCGCACTAGATCACGTGACCCGGGGGTCAGCGTGGAAGGATTTGACGTTTCTCCAGGAAACTTCAAACACAACCAATTTAGTAACTCATTAGCCTCATGATGAATAGCAGATTGGAGCACGCGATTTTGTAATATGTCTGTTATTCCACGTTGTGCCGGTAATTAGCAGCTTGAGGCTCGTGTGGCTCTATCTGGAGCCACGAAGTCGTAACGTCTTGCAGCAAGGGACTTCCAGTGTCTTCAGACTGACATCATCTGATTAGCGCGAGAATGTAGTGACGTAAACAGATGAGTCCACTTCTTGTTCTGTGACTACAGTTTGTGTGTCTGTCAACCGTTACTATTCGACACTTGCAAGCATACCAGAGGGTATTAAAATCCTCGGGAAACGAGTAAAGGTATTTGAATACTGCTATTTCCATGCTGCCTAAAAAAGTTATAGAGAAATTTGATATCGCTAAGACGACAAATGAAGGGTTCAGAGCCATAGTGGGCCAAGCGCCATTTATTAAAACGGAGAAAACAAGGGTTAAAGTTAAGTGAATACCATAGTTTAATGAAAATTGAGATATCATTTAGTTTGAATGTGTATACTTTATATTAGTTGCTATATGTTTCCATTGAATTACGGTAATAACTTCATTTTAACCCTTGTTTTCTACTGTTTTAGTAAATGGCGCTTGGCCCACTATGGTTCTGAACCCTTGAAATTACTTTTATTCCCGTTTTTCACAAATATCGGTCTTGTCATTGACCCTCCCATGAATTTAGCAATTCCTCTACGCCAGGTTAACGGGATCTTTCCCTTCTTCTCCTATCTGCTTATGAGCAAGTTATAACTTGCTTCGAAAATCTCACACCTACCATTCTTTGTAGTACGTATCCATACCGTTGTAACTTCTCTTTTCCATCCGACCTACAGTCCTTTCCTTTTTATTCATCCCTTTCCTGATATATTTCTAATATTCTGCATTCTTGACATTCGCATGCTTCTACGCAGACCATCCATTCCAACTGCGTCAATTTTTATACGTAATTTCTCAGAGTTGCCATTAGGAAAGTTCAGGATAAGAGAGAGGGTTTGGAATTGAACGAGTTACATCAGCTTCTTGTCTATGCGGATGACGTGCTTATGTCAGGAGAAAATCTACAAACTATTAGGGAAAGCACGGAAATTTTACTTGAAGCAAGTAAAGCGATAGATTTGGAAGTAAATCCCGAAAATACAAAGTATATGACTATGTTTCGTGACCAGAATATTGTACGAAATGGAAATATAAAAATTGAAAATTTATCCTTCGAAGAGGTGGAAAAATTCAAATATCTTGGAGCAACAGTAACAAATATAAATGACACTCGGGAGGAAATTAAACGTACAATAAATATGGGAAATGCCTATTATTATTCGGTTGAGAAGCTTTTATCATCTAGTCTGGTGTCAAAAAATCCGAGGTCCAATGCTGAACGTTATCCAGCAATTCTGAAAGTTATACTTTATAAAACAGTTATATTACCGGATTCATTTAGCTTAATTAAATTCAACTTTAACTATCATCTTTCAATAGTTTGAGGTCAATCGGAGATGCGGTTGTTGTAATAGCCCTATCCTAATTAGAGGAACAGAGGTTAAGGGTGTTTCTCCAGTCTCCTCAAACTTCATCGCTCTTAGCCCCAAATATTTTCCTAATTAGCATATAGATGGAATCTTATTTGAGGAGATTGCAAGAGTCGGAGAGGCGTTCATCGCTGATTCCGGTTTTGTGTATAGCTGAATCGATATGTGGCACCAAATAGTGAATCACAATACCTAAGTAATGCGATCTTCAGGTCAATATAGGATGCAACAGGATGTATAAAGTTATGTTTTATTTAACGACGCTCGCAACTGCAGAGGTTATATCAGCGTCGCTGGATGTGCCGGAATTTTGTCCCGCAGGAGTTCTTTTACATGCCAGTAAATCTACTGACATGAGCCTGTCGCATTTAAGCACACTTAAATGCCATCGACCTGGCCCGGGATCGAACCCGCAACCTTGGGCATAGAAGGCCAGCGCTATACCAACTTGCCAGCCAGGTCGACAACAGGATGTAGTAATGTGATCTTCACACAGATGGCATCGATCTGAGAGGCTACAGAACTCTAGGAGGAAGGAAGGACTACGTCGGACCGGGTGTTGTATGGCTGAATCGATAGATGATACCAAACAGTGAATCAAGATACTTTAAGGAATGAGGTCCTACGGACTTCAAACAATCATCTCAATCTAAGGAGGTCAGCACAAAAGTCTCAGGCTGCGGTTCAAGTCTTCGTGCACTCCTTCGAAACAGAAAGAGAGAGAGAGTGAGGCGCAATTTTAACTTCAACAGTGATAATGGAATTTCCTCAATATCATGAAATAATTTACATCTTCCGATCAAAACTTGGACAGTTTTACCATCTTATAACACTCCAGATTGGTACAAGCCAACTAAAATTGGTGAGGTTCTGTGTGGACACGGTGTAGGCCTATATTAAAATGAGTAGAAAAACAGAAGTGCTAACAGAATATCCTGCTCACAACCAGGGGATAGAACTCCAGTGCCTATGGTGAGCCTGACTAACTTTT
The DNA here is from genome assembly GCF_040183065.1 of Periplaneta americana. Taxonomy (NCBI): domain Eukaryota; kingdom Metazoa; phylum Arthropoda; class Insecta; order Blattodea; family Blattidae; genus Periplaneta; species Periplaneta americana. The sequence continues at coordinate 32,885,112 of NC_091117.1, forward strand.
ATTATTATTCTTGAAGGGATCGCAGTCCCTGAGTTACAGATGGGGTGCCAGCGTGCGGAATCTCGCATTCGTCGTGACAAACTAATTGATACGAATGTACCCACACAAGAAACATTATGCTCGATTCTTCACGATTAAACTAATCGACAAGGAGGCTTTGCGCAGCCGCCTGAGTTAGAGGTTTTGTAAATGGACTGACTTCACACAAGTCCAATTTCGCAAAGCTCGCTTTATTTATCTGTCTGTCTTCCCCCGCTCTTCCTTCGTTCTCCCCGATCTGTATTCCCGTCGCTTCCCCGTAGTTACTTTATTGGTCGAATGCTTGTCCTCTTGAGGCAGCAGTTTGAGTAATCAATTTCCGTGGTCTAAAGTCACGACAGTAAGTAGGTATTTCATGCAGCGAGACCGTGGTAAGCACGGAGCTGCCAACATTCGCACAGTTAAGTACCGAAACTTATTAAATTCTTAGAATTAGTCGTCCACGGTGGTCGACTTGTTACCACGCTTGGCACTAAATACGGAGTTCACAGGTTCAAACCCGATCTCAGGTCATTAACATTGAAGCCGTGATGAATTCCCTATTGGTGACTAGGGGTGGAGAAACGTTCTCTATTTAATTAATTCACATTTCTCTAAAAAAAAAGTAATAACTCAGTGTTACTGAAGATATTACCACTGGAAGTGAAACTATAACATTATTTTCTTTAATAATTACATCTTGATTCGTCAATAATTGAGGGGCCCACAACCAGAGTGGACCAAGTCCATCAGTGGTCAGTTTGTGGATTAATACAATCTCGGAAGAAGAAAACTTAGATTTATTCATTGCCATAACAAACAAAGTCCATAACTCACATGTTACTCCACAGAGGGCAACATTGCCTATGGAAGGTGAAGGTTGCTAAGCGTGAGCCAGGAACTTTAAGACTCAATTTCTCAAAATTATTCCAGAAGGATATTGAATAAGCAGTCGCGGACAGCCGATGGGGATGGTCCTCCACCTTGGGGGTTGGGCGAAGAGCTAACAACCCATCACTGTAAAAAAACAGCTTGTTACGAAACATTCAAATATGCCTCGGAATGGGACTGATTCTCTGGTACTAGGCCTACACGGGCAGGGCGTGTAGCACGTATGGGCAAATCCAGAAATGTATATAGAGTGTTAGTTGGGAGGCCGGAGGGAAAAAGACCTTTGGGGAGGCCGAGACGTAGATGGGAAGATAATATTAAAATGGATTTGAGGGAGGTGGGATATGATGATAGAGATGGATTAATCTTGCTCAGGATAGGGACCAATGGCGGGCTTATGTGAGGGCGGCAATGAATCTCCGGGTTCCTTAAAAGCCAGTAAGTAAGTAAGTAAGTAAGTAAGTAAGTAAGTAAGTAAGTAAGTAAGTAAGTAAGTAAGTAAGTAAGTAAGTAAGTATTCCTCATTTAACTTCTTATACAGAATAAACCGTAAGTAATGTCATTAATTTCAGGGGGGGGGGCTAGTCTTTGAGATATTTCAAACAAAAAAGTTTAATACAATTTCGCTCCTTTTTTCTTCCTTTTCGAGATAAAAACTGTTTTATATTAAACATTTCATAGCCTGCTTTAGGAAAGCCATTAATAGAATTCCCAATATGCTCAATCAGTTTAAGAGAGCAGTGTATTTTTTAATTGGTTATTTAACGACGCTGTATCAACTACGAGGTTATTTAGCGTCGATGAAATTGGTGATAGTGAAATGATATTTGGCGTGATGAGGCCGAGGATTCACCATAGATTACCTGACATTTGCCTTACGGTTGGGGAAACCCTAGGAAAAAACCCAACCAGGTAATCAGACCAAACGGGAATCGGTGGCTAGAGCAGTGTATTACGAAAATAAATAACAAATAATTTTAGTTTTTTTCTTTAAATGTGAAAAAATACGATCCCAACAAAAATAACTTTCCGTTCTGCAAAGATATTTTCTACTCTGCTCTATATAACAAGTTAAAACAAGCACTAGATTAAAAAAAAATATGACGTCTGAAATATAAAGACAATTAGGCTACGTAACAAAGAAAGAAGTCTAGGACACGCGTTATTGAATGCGCGCTGGTTCGAATCCCCATGGGGGAAGAAATTGTCTCATGAAATTTCAGGCAGTATATGGGACGGTGCCCGCCCAGCATCGTGATGCACTTGGGGAGCCCGTGTTTGAACCCTTCCTGGAACAAGTTACATGGTTGAGGTTTTATCCGAGGTTTTCCCTCAATCAATTGAAGCAGGACTACTAGGTAACTCTTGGCGTTGGACCTCGGACTCATTTCACCACCATAATTATGTTTCTCCTTCATGTCCCCTCTTTAATCATTATTTCCTTTCCGTCCCATATTCCGAACTTGTTCCGAAAACCGAACTTAGAACCCCGTAGTGTGTGGTTATTAGTTGCCGGTGCATGTACCATGGGCTTTTCTGAGCTCATGGTAGCTCGTGGGACCGGGGTTCAGAGACTGCGGTGATACCGACGTGGTGGGGTAAAAAGGTTTCTGGAAGTTGTAGGGGAGTTCAGGGCGGCCCGCATAGGAATCTGTAGCGCGGACGGTCTTAAGGCATGCACATCATTCTATTCCCGGTAGTACAGTGGGCCCATCCAAGAGATCTACGTGTGAGGACAATCCCCAGCCCGTGCCCCTTCTCTGAAAATGGACTAATACAACAGTCTATAGTTTCATAGTGCAATTAGTTCGTTTTATTCTTTAAATAATCGTAACAAATACAACTCGTAATTTTAAACTTATCGATAGCTTTAAAATCACATATAGAGAAAGTGTTACAAATATGGAATAACATTTTGTTTGTTTTTGTTTCTGTTTTTTTCTTTTTTTCGTTTTGGAACATACATGTTTTGAATACTGAAAGTAAAGTATCGTCCTGTTTAGCCTATTGCTGAATGTCCCTGTGAATGGCACACCGGACTTAGAAATTCGTAAGATGTTATAAAATGCTTGAAAAATATAATTTCCTCAAAATCTAACACATTTCCTTCATAAAATTGTAGGTACAAATATGGAATACTGTTGACAAGTTACAAGGTTAACACAACTGCAATGGCCTCTACTAAGAAAAGCACAGAACAAGTATTGAGCATTTTCATTAGAAGGTGTTTTCCCAACAGTAATACTGAATCCATATGAATTGTCTCTAACGTCTTTTCTCGAACTTGTTTTATGGCTTTTGCATTGTGTTTCTATTCCACTGTTTTGTAAGTTTGTTAGAAGATGAGGTTTTCCCCTTCCTACAGGTGCTAACAAACAGAAAACCAGGGTATAAAGATGGAATATTAATAACACTAGTATTTCATATTTGTGACACTGCTCAAAACATATCATAATTTATAAACGAAATCAATTAATATATTGCTATAAATGTAGATTATTTCTTAAAAAAATATATATATATCATTAATATTTCTAACATTAATATGTTTTATGACTTTTGCATTGTGTTTCTATTCCACTGTGTTGTAAGTTTGTTAGAAGATGAGGTTTTCCCTCTTCCTACAGGTGCCAACAAACAGAAAACTAGGGTATAAAGATGGAATATTAATAACACTAGTATTTCATATTTGTGACACTGCTCAAAACATATCATAATTTATAAACGAAATCAATTAATATATTGCTATAAATGTAGATTATTTCTTTAAAAATATATATATATATATATATATATATATATATATATATATATATATATCATTAATATTTCTAACAATGAGGAATAATAACGTATGTTCAAGAAAGGAATTTACCGTCAAAGTTTCACTTTTCTCGAAAACGCAATAGCCTAATGATAGACGTTTCAATAGTCCAGCTTCTAACTGCAAACTAACACATTCCCGCGAAAGAAAGTATCAGCTTCTAACTGCAAACTAATACATTCCCGCGAAAGAAAGTATCAGCTTCTAACTGCAAACTAACACATTCCCGCGAAAGAAAGTATCAGCTTCTAACTGCAAACTAACACATTCCCGCGAAAGAAAGTATCAGCTTCTAACTGCAAACTAACACATTCCCGCGAAAGAAAGTATCAGCTTCTAACTGCAAACTAACACATTCCCGCGAAAGGAAGTATCAGCTTCTAACTGCAAACTAACACATTCCCGCGAAAGAAAGTATCAGCTTATAACTGCAAACTAACACATTCCCGCAAAAGAAAGTATCAGCTTCTAACTGCAAACTAACACATTCCCGCGAAAGAAAGTATCAGCTTCTAACTGCAAACTAACACATTCCCGCGAAAGAAAGTATCAGCTTCTAACTGCAAACTAACACATTCCCGCGAAAGAAAGTATCAGCTTCTAACTGCAAACTAACACATTCCCGCGAAAGAAAGTATCAGTGCGTAGCAACTTGGAAGGCTTTCGCTAAAATACAACACGTCTCAGGTTGTATATCACACTATTTCATATTTGTACACCTGTTCCATATTTGTAACACTTCCTCTAATAATTATAAGATTCTATAATAAATAATTGTATCCTAAATTTCAATTCAATGAGTTTCAGTTAAAGTAATCACAGATTTTTTTCAATCAGGAGTTCGAATACTGATACTGCAACAGAAAGATGGTCGTGTAGCTGATGCAAAGCAAGACCCAATATAAATTGAGAGAAAATGTAGAGAGTGATTTTAAGGCATATATCGTGATGTTAGTAGCGATGACGTTAATATATTTGAAAATTCAATAAGGAGGCCATGAGTAGGATTTGTTCGACTTTTAAACATTGTTATTTTTGAGATGTCAAGTATAATATTATGTTTACACGCACCTTCTTGTAGAATTGAAATGGGAAAGGGGGTGTCATTGTGACAGATACTCCATTTTCAAATTATGATAATAGGCCAAGCTGAGGAGGGGACGCTAGATGTATTGTGTGTTTCTAATCGCTGAACGGTAGAAGGGCCTGGCCGCGCTTTGAAGCGATATAAACAGGTGAATAAATCTACCGGTCAAATTACATTTTATTGTTCGGCCAGGATTTACCGAAAGAGGAAGCTATTTGTCTTCCGCCTCCCACCGCTCTACAACAAGGCGCACTGCCGCGGTCCTACCCCGCTGATTGATGGTCCGAAGCGGGCGAACAAATAATCATTTCCTTATGTCGCCGTAAAATTACATCCGCATTAATTAAGTAATTGTCGTGCTCTGCAATAGCCGAATTTCCCATTGCAGGCGCACATATTATTCATTTGCACCTCGGAAAGGAAGAAAATGGAAAGGAAAAAGAGGAAGAAGGATGGAGGTGAAGAAAGATAAACATAGACTGGAGTGAAAGGAAATGAGAAAGAAAGAAACAAAAACAAGCTGAAGGCAAAATAAAGCAAAACAAAATAAAACAGGATATTTAAAGAATAAAATACAAAAACAAAAACAATTGGAACAAATAAAACAAAATGAAAAAGACAAACATAAGAAGACAAATTGAGACACGTTAAAATCAAACAGTGGCAAGACAATTAACAAAGTATCTAAAGAAATAATACAAACAATAAGAAAACAGGGACGTAACATAACGAACAGAAACACGGTAAACAGAAGAGGATACAGTGAGACAAACATAACCAAACAAGGAAAAGCTGAAACATAGAAAATATACTAAGGAGAGAAATGGGAACTACAAATAGAAGCAAACAGAGACAAACAAAATGGCAAGACAAATCAAAGCAAATAAAATAACATAAACCAAAACTAACAAAACTACAGAAACGAAAACAAACAAAACTAGAGAAACGGTAACAAACGAAAGTAGGCAAACGAAAACAAAACTGGACAAACGAAAACAAACAAAATTAGACAAACGAAAACAAAACTAGACAAACGATAACAAACAAAAGTAGGCAAACGAAAACAAATCAAACTAGGCAAACGAAAACAAAACTGGACAAACGAAAAGAAACAAAACTAGACAAACGAAAACAAGCAAAACTAGGCAAGCGGAAACAAAAAAAAAAAATCTAGAAAAACAGAAACAAACAAAACTAGACAAATGCGAATAAACAAATTTAGACAAACGGAAATATACAAAACAACATAAACTGGAAAAAGAGCTACAGAAACTGAAACAAACAAAATTGGACAAACGGAAACAAAATTAGACAAACAGGAATAAACAAATTTAGATAAAGGGAAAGAAACAAATCTAGACAAAGAGAAACAAGATATCTATACAAAGAGAAAAAAAACAAATGTAGAGAAAAGGAAACAAACAAATCTAGAGAAATTGAAACAAATATAGACAAACGGTAGCAAATAAAACTAGAAAAACAGTAATAAACAAAACTAGACATACGGAAACAAACAAAACTAGACAAACGGAAACAAATAAAACTATGACAAACAGGAATAAACAAGTCTAGAGAAACGGAAACAAACAAACCTAGACAAACACAAACAAAGAAATGTAGGCAAACTGAAACAAACAAACGAAGCCTCCAATTCCAAAACTGTCTACATCCATGCTTAACAATTTTCAGGAAAAAAGCCAAAAACTGATAACTTTTTTCCTAATTGTTTGCAGTGTTCGTCATATTTGAAGCTTATTTATGGAAGGAAAGAGGGAATTTAGGCACAACATTCATTAGAAAATTGCTACAGACATTTAGATAGATGACGAAACCTCCATTATCTAAATTTAAAAAAATGGATTTAGACAGTTTTGGAATTGGGCGCTTCAAATATAAACAAAAGGAACAAACAATTCTAAATAAAGAGAAACAAAATTAGATAAACGGCAACAAATAAAACTAGACAAAAGGAAACAACTAGATAAAAGGAAACAAAGAAAGTAGACAAGTGGAAATAAACACAAGACAAATGGAAACATAGTAAGTACAACGAAAACAAAGCAAATGAAAACAAACATAGCAAGGAAAACGGAAACAAATTAAAAAAGACCAAACGGAATCAAATGTAACACAACACACGGAAACGGACATTAAAAAGGGACAAACGGAAATAAACGTAACCAGACAGACGGAAACAGGCATGGCAGATTAATGTGTACAAATATAACAAGACAAAAGAAAAATACAAAACAAACATAAACGAACATAAGGAAACAAATGGATAGAACCTGAGAAAAGAATCAAGGAGATAAAAAAATCAAAGAAAATAAGTACAAAACCATACTCAAAACAATCTCGAACGAAAAAAATGTCGACCAAGAAGGGATAAGTTAAAATGAATTGAAAATGAGTAAAAAAATAGTATACGAAAGTAACCGAATACGAAAACATGTAGGCCTACGATAGAAGTAATAGGAATGGAACAAACGAAGATAGAAACAAACCAAGCAACAAAAGCAACAAGTTCAATAAAAGACCGATCTAAAGAATTTAACTATTGTTTCATTCCAGCCATTGTAGGCCTATGGAATACGAGCTTTAGTACAATGTTAACAGCATAGCTACTTTGTCTGAATGGCAAATTTTCATTCAATTCAACTTCCAAAGATGTTATTTTAAATATTTTGAATATCCTAGATACATCCATGGCTTGTATTATCTTATGTCTTTCAATTATATTATGAATTCTACTACAATAGAATGTTTCACACAACTAATCATTTTTATCATTACTTTCTTTATTTGTGTCTTTTCACTATTCCCATTCTAACCCATTTTTCTAGACAAAGTCCTGATCAATGGGATTAAATTATCACTTCTGTTTAAAGGACTGAACAGTTTTTAACTTCAATTTTATAGATGAAATACTTCAAAACCTTGCGTCAAAATACCCGCTAAGAATTTTTTTTCAGAAAGAACTAATCCTTAGCCCTAAACAATTTATGAAAATGTGAAATACTTCCTCCAAGCTGCTGTCCTTAAAAACCATTGGTTCATACCCATATTTGAACTTTCTATTTACCTGACAGACTTGATGTGGAGTCAAATTATCTTTTAACTAGGACTACATGGGATATAATACGCGTAAATATGCAGTCTGCTTTTGCATTTGGAACCCAATAATATGGATCCTAAGCCACGAAAAAGCTTCGCAGTTGCATATGGCATGGCAGGTTCATTTTTCATTACGTAGCGAATTAAAATTCCAGCAAGACTCCTTTAGGGTAAACACATAACAATGTTCCAGGTCACAGGAATTCTTATACAAAGACTGTGGCGAATTCGCTGTAAGGTGCAGGTGAAATGCCGATTTGGGGTTCAAGAAACACGCATCGCTGAACATATGTCGGTTGAAGCTAGTTCTTTTATTGGTCTTTTCAGATCCAAAGATAAAGGCGCACCACCCACAATATTAAAATTAATGGTATTCGAAAGTGAATGTTGCGTGGTTATAGGCGAAAATTTGCAATGCTTTTCTCCTTTCGAAAGGCAATTAATTTTGTTACATTAAAAACAATGCAGTTGCTGGATTAATAGGACCTATAAGCGTAACGAATTTACCATCATTTACGGTGAACACAGATATTCAAAACTACCGAGTTTTCTCTTTATGACTGAATTCATTCCAATTAGACTACATTACATCAAGGACTTAATAAGATAACGAAATTAAAGACATGTAAGTGTTTCAGTTATTCTATTTTTCCAGATGGAAAACTTTGAAGCTGAATTCCCTCGATAGAGCTGCGTTATATGTCTGACGTTCTCTGAGTTCTCGAGTTCGAGTATTGTTCTAGAACTGTGTCTGTATGTGTATATAAGACTTTCGTGTTCTTGGAGTTGGAACCAGTAAGGAGTCCTGAAATTTTCAACACCTACGTTTGAAAAATTAATCCATACCAAATAAAATGTCAATACAAATATTACAATGTACTTTTCCTGATATTTCCGTGCTGATACTATAATGATTAATACAACTGAGCATTGCAAAATGAATTTGTCACTATTTCTCACGTGGAACTCATATTCACCCGCTTTCATGTTTCTTATAGGCGTACGTATTAAGGGAATCCTTCTTTTAAGCAAATTATTTGCAGACTTTTATAACTTGATTTGCAGACATGTTTACAAAGCGTAAGAGAAAATGAAACCGAAAGAATGATGCTGAAACTGATCAGAAAGAGAAAAAGGAATTGGTTGAGAAGAAACTGCCTTCTGAAGGATGTACTGGAAGAAGCTGTGTACGGGAGAAGAGTTGGGATCAGAAGAAGATATCATGTGATAGACGACATTAAGATATAAGGATCATATGAGGAGACAAAGAGGAAGGCAGAAAGTAGGAATGACTGGAAATGCTGGGTTTGCAGTGAAAGACCTGCCCTTGGGCAGAACACAATGAATGAACGAATGAATGAATATACAGTTTTAGAGTAACAAAGATAATTTTAATAATATTCAAAGTCAAATGCTCAAAATATGATGGGTACAAATATCTCTCAAAATATTAAACCAATAGACTTCAGACTTCACCAGAGCGATAAATAGCCTACTGTATTTTAATGAAATCGTGAGATCCTAATCAGGATATAAAATATAGGCCTACTTATTTTTTTAAGATTTATTACTTTAAGAAACTAACTTTTTCAATTATCTATACATATAAAAACGACAGTCATCCATTAGGGGCCTACTTCATATTTTCACAACGTTAAATATTTCTAACAAAGAAGTACCAGTACCAAAGGATTGATACATTTTTAGGGATGAAATATTACAACCACACCTTTAACTACAAATCATAACCTCAAATAATAATAAGTAACAGGTAATAGGTAACAGCGGAATCTCTTCATATTACTGACTTTACCGCCAGGCTTCGCCACTAGTGTGTTGTAATCAGTTATATGAACCGTTCAGAGCAAAAGTGGTGTAAGTCAAAATTGGGTAATGAGGTTTAAAGTAAAAATTCTGTAAAATACAGCGCTAAGTAGCAATTAATATGTCCGTCATGCTATCCACTGACTACTAATAGTTGAAATAAATTGAATATTAATTGCTACTTTGCGCTGTATTTTACATAATGTTTACTTTAACACTCATTACTCATTTTTGACTTACACCACTTTTGCTCTGAACGGCTCATATCATCCAGAAGAATAAGTAAATCAAAACATTGTTATGTCTCTTTGGATACAGATTGTACGATATATTGCACTAACTTGCATGTTCTCACGTTCGTATTTGAGCTAAAACTGCGAAAACTGGACCCCGAAATGGACACATTTAGGTAAACCGCAACAGCATTGAAGCATACGATGTCATGGCTGAAGGACAATGCAATGTGTGAGGCAGGTGTTGTCAGAACGTGATGACAAGCCTTCGTAATGTTGTATCTGCTCGTAACTCTAGTACAGAGCATTATTATCCATCTAAAAGTAATCTTTTGTCTTCGATGGGCTAGCGATTACCAAACTGAATTCACCGCTGTGGGGTAACTGTTAGCATGTCTGACCGTGAAATGAACGGGCCCGGATTCAAATCCTGGTTGGATCAAGTTACCTGGTTGAGAGTTTTTCAGACGTTTTCCCAATTGAAGCAGAATTCCTCGGTATCTTTCGGCGTTGGACCTTGGGCTCATTTTGACTTCATAATTACACTTCCCCTCTCTCATCATCTCTGACTGCGAACTTGGACCCTTTGGCATGTGGTAGTGCTATGTACCAGCTACAGTAGAAGAGGAGGATATGGATGATTTATATCTCTAAAAGTTACGATAAATTTTTGCTATTATCAAGTCTAATCTTACCCGTTTCTTTAGATACCGTACTCTTTTTTTTTTTTTTTTACTTATAAATTGAATTTAGTGACTTTTAGCGAGATTTGTCATCTTATTTGGCGACGTTGAGGTGACAATTGCTGGCAACACTGAATTCCAACAGGGTTATAACGTGATTTCGTTTGCAGTCGCTAGATGGCGGCATAGTGAAATTGATAAATGTTATTGTCTTGAAAGTGCATCAGGCTGATCAATGTTATATGTGATCATACATACAGGATAGTCTATAAACTACTGTTATGATTATTATTCTAAATATTTATAATAGAAATAGGCCTATGTATGTAACTTGCATTGACTAAGGCTGATCGAGTGGAAGAGAAGGCCTTATGGCCTTAAATCTTCCAGCGAAAATAAAATTTACTATTCTATTATTATCATTACTATTATTATTATTCTTATATTATTATATTATTATTATTATTATTATTATTATTATTATTATTATTATTTACTTATCTACTTATGGCTCTTAAGGAACCCGAAGGTTCATTGCCGCCCTCACATAAGCCCGTCATCGGGCCCTATCCTGTGCAAGATTAATCCACTCTGTATCATCATATCCCACCTCCCTCAAATCCATTTCAATATTACATATCCTCCCACCTACGTCTCGGTCTCCCCAAAGATCTTTTTCTCTCTGGTCTCCCAAATAACATTCTATATGCTGCATGTCCTGCCCATCTCAAACGTCTGGATTTAATGTTTCTAATTATGTCAGGTGAAGAATACAATGGGTGCAGTTCTGCATTGTGTAACTTTCTCCATTCTCCTGTAACTTCATTCTTCTTGGCTACAAATATTTTCCTAAGAACCTTATTCTCAAATATCTTTAATCTCTGTTCCTCTCTCAAAGTGAGAGTCCAAGTTTCACAACCATACAGAACAACCGATAATAGAACTGTTTTATAAATTCTTTCAGATTTTTTGAAAGTAGACTGGATGACAAAAGCTTCTCAACCGAATAATGACAGGCATGTCCCGTATTTATTACTGTTGCTCCAAGATATTTGAATTTTTCCACCTCTTTGAAGGATAAATCTCCAATTTTTATATTTCCATTTCTTACAATATTCTGGTCACGAGACATAATCATATACTGCACTCTGTCTTTTCGAGATTTAGCCTACTTCCAACCCTATCGTTTTACTTGCTTCAAGTAAAATTTCTGTGTTTTCCCTAATCGCAAGTTTCTTGTTTATGTTAGTTAATTAGGATACAATTAATTATACTTAATCACTCATTTAAAGTTTGTGTGACTGCAACCTGTGTATATTTTTGTGTGACTTTACTTCGTTTATAGTGTTTTTTTTTTCCTTTTTATTTCTGTTATTGTATTTGTATTCCTGGTGTTGTGGAAGAGAAGGCCTGATGGCCTTAACTACACCAGAATAAATAAATAAAATAAATAAATAATCGTTTGTGAATTTTCTCCTAACATATTCACGTCATCCGCATAGACAAGAAGATGATGTAACCCGTTCAATTCCAAACTCTCTGTGTTATCCTGAACTTTCCTAATGGCATATTCTAGAGCGAAGTTAGAAAATAAAGGTGATAGTGCATCTCCCTGCTTTAGCCCGCAGTAAATTGGATTACTTACTTAATTACTTACGGTTTTTAAGGAACCCGGAGGTTCATTGCCGCCCTCACATAAGCACGCCATTGGTCCC